>NC_033798.1:125438573-125454554 GCF_001876935.1 Asparagus officinalis | reverse complement strand
ACCGCATTTGAAGCACACTCTTCCCGTAAGAGGTCTCGATTTAGAGATCTAGACTTTCCTCACTTGTCTTTTCCTGGCTCATTTCTCCTTCCTCTAGCAAACAATCCCTGCGCTTGTTCTTTGTTACCACCAGTAGTCATGTCACTGGTTGCAATCTTTCGAAGGTCATCTGCTAGAAGCGCCGTTCTAGTCTCATCCATCGTCAAATTGTCTCCCACAAGCATCAATGTTTGCACCAGGTTCTCATAAGACTTCGGCAGAGATAAAAGTAGTAGAAGCGCCTGATCCTCGTCTTCCACTGTCACCTCAATGTCTTTCAAACAATAGAGGGTAGTCTCATGCTTTAACTTATGTGTCTATGATGATGAGTTTATGTGTTGATTTTCATGTCTTTTCTTGTCTCATGCACCATACCTATCTGTTACATTGCATGACTTGTACACTTGATTGATTCTAACTGTCCCTATTTTGAGTTTCCAGCTTGAGTGTCGCGTGACTGTTCAGCGAATGCAAAATGGCTAGCTTGTGAGTTTGGGTGACTGTTTAGCAAGTGCAAAATGACCAGCTTGAGTGTCTTTTATTGCAGTTTGCTAGTATCATTGGGTACTTCTGGGTACCTATCTGCATAATTTCCTTTCGTCTATGCTGAGATTTTCCTTTTCTCGAGGTAGAGTGCCATTTGAGATCATATCCAGACTTGTGACATTTTTCATTTACGCTTACGCACTTATTTGCCGTCATAATGTAATTTTGTGATGTAATGAGGAATATTGTATACACAGATGTAATCATTAGGCTTAGATATAAGGATGGAGTTTGGCTCTTGTGCGTATGCTACCGGCCGATTTATGTGTGTATTTGATAGAAGTGGCGAGAGACAGAAAAGGTTCTTCAGATTTCATGCATGAGAGAATTTTACACGCTTCCCAAAAGGGTAAGGGTTTTTTGGATATTAGACCTCCCAATCTTCAATATTTTGAAAATAGTCCAAAATATGCCGAGTGTTTTTAAATTAGTTCCCCAAATTGCTCAATCTGGTGCTGACTACATGTTCTAATTTTTGGTTAAAATTTGGCAATATATTGTATTTATACAGCCCCCACGCACGCCACACCCGCGCACACACCTTTTTCGCCACACCCCCAAACCCCAAATAAATAAATAGATAATAAAAAACACGCGCAACAACACAAAAAGGGTTCAAAGAGTGGTTTTTATCCTCCATGAACTTATTTCTCGTCGCTTATCCCCAAGATTTCAAGATGCAATTATCCCTCTCAAGCATAATTAAGACGAAATTGGCCCTAAATTGTTTCATTTATGCTTTTGGAATCCGGGACATGGACATATTGAGCCAAATTTATTTTATATTATTCTTTCTAGTGTGCAATACATGCTAGTATGGATTTTATGTTCTCAAATTTCTCGTCTTAAATTGTTTCACTTATGCTTTTTGAATCCGGGACACGGACATATTGAGCCAAATTTATTTTATAATAATTTTTTCTAGTGTGCAATACATGCTAATATGGATTTTATATTTTCTCAAATTTCATTAAAATTTATTTATTTACTAATATTCGCAAATTGAAGGAGTTGTTCAAACTACAAAAGTCTTTTTTCGTATGAAATTTAATGATCGTTTTTCAGTTTTATTTCTCATAGGCTTTAATCATCGTTTTTAAGTTTTATATTTCTTTGTCAAATATTTGTATTGTAGGTCCAAGACGTAATATAAGATAATTAGAAAAAAAAATTATTTTTTTGGTTAATGTGTCCATGATGTGATGCCAAAAGAAGATATGAAAAATTAAGCGATAATTTCGTCCTAAATATGTCTCGAAAGGTATTCGCAACAAATTGAAACCTGGGAGGGAAAAGTGAGGAGGAAAATAGTTCAGGGGGATAAATGCAAATTACCCTTAAATTTTTGCAAGAACTACAGGTGATTGACTTTTGTTTAAGATGTACCTTTTGGTTGAATGCAGATTGAATTTGTTAATAGTTGTAGAACGTTTAGTTATGAGAGGAATGTGGGTTTTTATTGTTTCTAAGACAAATATGGGAATGCTTCTTCTTGCAGTTTTGTTGTTTACACTTCTTGCTAGTGCAATTTGCAAAGATTCAAAGAGCTGAGGTATCTAAAGCAAATAGGGACAATTTTGGCAACCTTTTAATTGGGTCAGGATTGAACTTGTCCCTATTTTAAGTTGTTTCTTGTTTGGCAAATTCCCAAGCTAAACTAGCCCTATTTTTGGCCCAGAAACCTTTTTTTTTTTACCAAGGGGAAGTTGATCCAAAAGAAAACTAGCTTAGGGGGGGTTATTCATTGGTGTAATTTTGGGGATAATGGGATAATTTTTGGAACAATAATGTTTGGTGTTATTCATTGGGGTATTTGGAACTGGAACCAACTTTGTGGTATTATTGGTTTGTTGGGATAAATGTGGGACAAATACCCCACTTACCCCAAATTACCCCAACTATATAAGCTCTTCTCAGCCCCACCCCCCGAATTTACCCTATTTTTTTCGCTGGAACAAGAGGGGAACAGAATTACCCCATTTTTTTTCCGTCGTCGTCGTTCCCGAGCAGGGATTTCCCCACCGCCATCTCCTCCGCCTCCTCCGTCGTTCCCGAGCAGGATAGTCGAAGACGAGTGAGAGCCGAGGGTCTGAGCGATCCGGAGCGGCTGAGCGGATCTCGAAGCGAGTGGGGTCCGAGGGTCTTCGTCGGCGGCGACGCCGAGATCGAGGAAGAGGAGGGCGAGGAGAGGGCTGGGGAGGAGCGCCTCCTTCGAGGCGAAGAGCGATGAGGCGCTGTACAAGATCCCGGGGAGAATTGATGCTGATGATGGGCGTCTCGCCTTCTCCCTTTTCCTAAATCCCCCAAACCTTTAAAACTAGGACAAATTTTCAAAATGAACCGATTTCGAATTTTAAATAGCAAAACCGACCTTATCGAAATTTAAATAGCAAAACCGACCCTTTTCAGAAGAAAAGGGTCGGTTTTGCTGCGGAAGATTTTTTACGACATACACGGGACTGCTAGTCCCGTGTATTTCGTGGCAATTTCGAATAACACGGGACTAGCAGTCCCGTGTTTATTACAGAGAGGAACGAAGGTCTGCAAAAAAGAAATGCACGGGACTAACAGTCCCGTGCATTTTACAGAGCCTGCTGTCTCTGCAAAAAACAATAGCACGGGACTGCTAGTCCCGTGCAATTCCTGGGCGCAATGAAATGCACGGGACTAGCAGTCCCGTGCATTTCCTGCACATTCACTATGCATGTATTTCTGCTACGGGATAATTCCCTGTACAAACGCATATTTCAAACGCAACAATCATAAATTACACCATTGCATAAACACATATATCAATTCCCTGTACAAACTCATGTCAATTCCCTGTATAAACACATATCAAATCTAAAAATCATAAAATACACCACAAACGTACGAATCCAAATCCAACAAATCACGCCACAAACCCACTTACAAATCTAATAAGTCACACCACAATCTCAGCTACAAATCCAAAAACCATCTATTGTCCCGAAATACGTTTGTAATGTACATATCAAAATAGGATTGTAATTTATATAACAATACCAATTAGCTTACATACATCCAAGAACTCTTCTCCGGCCAAAAATGTCTATCACTGCCGGTAACGCACGGACCATCTATGCGGAGACCAAGTATCATAGCTACATCCTGTAGCGTAATAGTAGACTCTCCCATTCGGAAGTGGAAAGTGTTGGTCTCCGGCCTCCACCTATCGACGTCCACCGACGGATTGCAACATGTATGAAGCCCGCAATATCTAGATATTACAAATTGGCCATTTGTTGATTTCCTCACAGCGGCATTTAGCAACCAAGGACATTTCCTGTTTCTCTCATCTTGCTCATTTGCATGCTCTACTTCATTCTTCTCGTTGAAATAACATTTTACATAGTAGTTGGTTGTATTAGTTTTTACAGGCTTGAAATTGACCCGATTTTTTATAGACCATTCTCGCACCGCAAAGATCAATGCTTCCTTGCTCTCGAATAGGTCCCCTTTTTTAAAAGTGAAGTCTTCAGGCCGTTGAAAGTTTGGACCAACATCAACAAATTCAGCTTGCGAAGTATTTATCCAATCTTCATTATGAAACTCGTCGGGCAACGGATCTTCAGCTTCCACATAATCATTGTTAACATTAAATTGATCCATCCAACGAGAATCATCATCGATTCCAACTGCCACATGCATGCTATCAATTTGCACGTCTTCTTCTTCAATATCTTCTGAGTCATCATTTACTTCTTCTTCTACAATTGATCCGGCCGGTAGATCACCCGTAACATAGCCCGATGCGTCGTTAAATATAGTACTTGACGTCCCACCAAGAGAATGCCCACTTAAATGTTGTAGTTGACACCACGGCTCTTGACTTGGAGATGTCATAAAACCACTCGACTCATTGTCTAAGTCCATCATCCGAGAAAACTCTCCTTGTGGTCGTGAAGCTTGGGCAAATTCTTGAATCGGATACTTCTCAATGAACAACTCAACTGACGCTTGCTTCTCCACTAATTGTTTCATGTCATTCAATTCCTCATCGTCGGTAATCGCCACAGCAATAGTTCTACTCTCATTTACCGGACAATTGAAGAACACTTTAATTGCATAACATGCTTTATTAATTTTCGTAACTCTGTGTATTTCATTCATCATTCCATCAAAATTTAATGACTTGGATAACATAAACATTTTCCTAAAACCTCCCTCATACATCGGCATACTATTCAATCCGACGCCGAGGCTCCCATTGAAGAAGCAAATAATGGGTATAGAGTTTGCCATCGAAGCTGAAAATCAACAGTCCATCATATGTAAATAATCTATTATAACTGTAAATATTAATCTTAATTTAAAGTCAAATTTAAAACCCTAATCTCAACTACAAAGCAAATAATGGCTAAATTCCCTAATCCCAAATCACATTATTCATGTCTAAACCCTAATCATGTCTAAACCCTAATCTCAAATACATTCCCAAATTTCAACCTTAATCCCAAATCTCAACTAAATTCATTCCTCTCAACCATAATTCCCAAATCTCAACCCAAATCCATTCCCAAATCCGAAATTTCATGGCTAATCAAAATTAAAAAAAAAAAAAACCACATTTACCTTGGTCGCCGGCGGTGGTCGGAACTTGGTCGGCGGCGGTGGTCGGAACTTGGTCGGCGGCGGCGGTGGTCGGGGGGCTCTTGATCGGCGGCGGCAGTGGTCGGCGTCGATGGGTCTGAGGAGCGGTGAAAGAGGTGGGGGTGAAACTCGTTTGGGTGAAAATGAGTGAGGTAAAGAGGAAGAAAGTCACGGGTTTCAATTTTTTACCCCCGATCGCACGGGACTGCTAGTCCCGTGTTATTCGAAATTGCCACGAAATACACGGGACTAGCAGTCCCGTGTATGTCGTAAAAGGACTCTGATTTTGCTGGATGCCAAGATAGCAGGAAGTCTACATCAGGCTACATTTATATGTTAGCAGGAGGAGCTATATCATGGAAAAGTGTCAAACAAACACTAGTAGCTTCCTCCACTATGGCAGCAGAATTTGTAGCTTGCTATGAGGCATCCAATCAGGGAATATGGCTGCGAAATTTTGTCACGGGACTGCGCATTTTGGAAAATGTTGAAAGACCACTAAGGTTATATTGTGACAATAAATCTGCAGTAATGTATTCATATTGACATTAAGTCAAAACATATTGACACTAAGGTTATATTGTGACAATAAATCTGCAGTAATGTATTCATATTGACATTAAGTCAAAACATATTGACACTAAGGTTATATTGTGACAATAAATCTGCAGTAATGTATTCCAATAACAACAGGAGCTCAACTAAGTCAAAACATATTGACATTAAGTTCCTGGTTGTGAAAGAAAGGGTACAGAGTGGACAGATATCCATAGAGCACATTGGGACAAACTCCATGTTAGCTGATCCTCTTACTAAGGGATTGCCACCTAAGGTCTTTCATGAGCATACTGCTCATATGGGTGTGGTATTATTTGAGGATATTATGTTTTAGTGGGAGTTTGTATTTGTGGTGCTTTATGTTTGTTTGTATTGTCTGATCAGAATAAAGTTTTCAGTTAAGACACTCTGTTACATTATGTTTGGTTTTGACCTCACTAAGGAGGACCAGTTGAAAATAGACATGTACTGATCACATTGCATGTAATTTTCATGCTGCACATCCATGATTGATCTATGTCGTTTGATTGTATTGGTATATGTGACCATTGATGGGTCGAGTCACGATAAATGTGACGAAGGCCGCTTTGATCCTATATTGATATAGTCAATGGACGAGATTGTTCGGAAATACCATTTCAGTGATAGCAATTTTTGAGCTCATAAGGTTATACACAGTTTAAGGAATCATATGGTGCCCAAGTGGGAGATTGTTGGATTTAATCTAATAAATCTATTTGTGGGCACATATGATTAAACAATGTGTATTGCTATCTTTCAGGATAACCCACTAAAGTGATCAATTAAGTTGGGTTAATTTGGTATTTAAATGATCATGGGGTCATATGTGCAGATACCAGGTTGTAATTGTAATTTATTGAGGGGCTAAATTACAAAAGTACAACATCTATAAATAAGGGGTTATGGTCCCTAACCTAGGGTTACATTCTCTAATTCTCTTCACCCCCATCTAAGAGAGAAATTCGGTTTTAGAGGAAACCCTAAGGTTAGAAGATCCAAAACCAAAATCAAGATCAAGCAATGGATTCAGGTATAAGCTTCCGCTCTTTTAGATCCTTGTTAATCTCTTTGAATTAATCATGGCTATATGGTTTTAGATCTCAAGTTTTATGATGTAGATTTAACACATATGATACATGTTTTTATTTTGAGTTTACACGAATTGTTGAGATGCGTAACACATGTTTAATGTGGATGGTGTTAGAGTTAACACATATATTAAATATAACATTAGTTGTGGATGCTTAGTGGGTTAGTCGGCATACCGCAATGAGACTACAGATGGACTACACTTAGAGTTGGTTAATTTACCGTAAATGAGACCGCGGATGGACCGCACTCTAGGATGATCGTGATATTTTCGGATTGGGCTGATATGTCTATACTCTGTTTGGCGATCATTTGTTATGCATCATACAGAATAGGGTGATTTACCTATTTCCGCAGAATGATTGAGTAAGGTGGTAGACACAATATATTGTAATGGCTTTACAATAGTATCATTATTTCAGGTAGAGGTGTATAAACAGTTTACATTATTGCTCTCATGCTAGATTATCCGAGAGTAGGGTATAATTTGGAGACTTGGTATATATGACATGCTCTATGGAGATGATTATGTTGGATGACATTCTTTATGACTGCGCCAACTACCCGAGGATAGTCCGAGATTTTGACATTGGTTCATCATGATTGAGATTAGGAATTATAGTATTTCTGGTATGTGTTGTTTTCATTCATAGGATTGGAATTGATATTTAGCGATTTACAATTTGAGACATGGTATATACATGATGGTTTCCTTATTTGGATTATTTCGCTCGACTGACTAATTCTTGTGTTGTGGGTTTCTAAATACCAATTTTCACTTTGTGTAACATGGATGATTTTATATTTAGAGATACTAACCTGTATTTTCTTATATACTCCTACCCCCTTCCCCCTGGGGGCGGTGGAGATGATCTCGCTAGTCATTGACGCTCGTTGTTTTCCCCCATTTTAGGCAGCGAGTTGGGTGCACGGAGAGTCGCAGGTTGATGGAGATGCACAATAGCTTCTATCTATTATATTATATTTGTAATTAGTTTCAGAGCTCCACAGTAGATGTTTATCTTCAGACAATAGAGTTTGTATTTTTATTTTGTAAAGGCTGGGTGCCTTAGTAGGATTTCACTTGACTCTTTATATTGAGACATATTACATTTGTTCCAGTTTCAGAGATATTTTATTCTATTTTAGTTGGGCCCTGATGACGTTTATTTGGACATCTCTTTTGTATTTATCTTATTCATTGTACTACTTTATTATTTTTTTGCATGTTTTGTACCTACACCTGTTGTTTGATTCCACTAGAGAGATAGTAAATGTGATGGTGAAACATGTTGTTGCACGGTGTTGGTGCATGGTAGATTTGACATTTTTGGATTCACCTTGGACTGTAGACTTGTGTGAACCCAGTGGCGTCACGGAAAGGAAATTGGTGATTTTGAAGAAAGTGAGATATAGCTTGATTCTATTCTGTTTTTTTAAGCACTTTCTTTTCACAAAGAGGAAGTACTTCCTACTCTTGCTTTACTTTCTTTCTTTTTTATTATTTTTATTTTTATTACGTTCCTTGGAATCAAAGGAAATCACAAGTTCATGATTTTTGGGGCACATTTATATATCATACCTTCATCTCGATTTTTTGGATTCCACCGTAGTACTGATATTTATGAATGCTTTGATCTTTTAAATGTAATTACATTATGTTGAATGGTGCAGTCCAAAAAAAATTGGCCCGTGGTAATACTTTGTTTCCCCTTTTTTTTACTTTTGTTGTTTGTAATGCAAATTGTAATTTTAATTTTGAATTACCTATTTACCATGTAGTTTGAGAGATGACTGAAAATATAATTAACAGGACATGAAGATATGAGAGAGAGTTTTAAAATGAGCAAAAACAGTTTTGACTTTTTTTTTGAAGCATTTGCTTTGAAGTATGATTAATCTCAGGCATTACATATGCTTCCAAATTTTAAAGAAAAAAAAGTCTAAGATACCCCGAAAAGGAAAGTATTTTTTTACAATGTTTTTCTCACACTTGGAAATAGGCTATCAAGCCCACCTTGGGTGACCAATAGTTTGGAGCTTTCAATATGATTCTTAAGATCTTGGGTTCAATTCCGAGCTAGGCTATCCAAAAACAGAAAAGAAAAGGAAATAGATTATTGAAATTGCTCACTTATTAGTTTCTAGTTGCTATATATAACAACAAAATAAAGTCTCTCTTCTTACTTTAAGGACAATAATAGTTAATTGATTTTGCTTAATATTTCTAGTTAAATAACATCAGAGATGACTTGATGAAATCTATTGAAAACTCATTGTTATTATTCATAAAAATGACAAAAAAGTGTTTCGATGCCGATTAACTTATAATCACACAATTCACCACAAAGGGTCCAAGATTTTAATTGTTAATCATTATTAGCAGTAATATTTTAACAAAAAGGCTATTTAAGTATTCTGTAATTAAATTAGAGAAAAAATAAATTTTCCATATGCGGAATCAATACAGTCGTTAGATGAGGGGATGACGCGGCTCATTAGTAGCTGATTAAAGTCAGATTTGTGGCTTTGTGACCTTGAACTTCTTTGTTCAGTTTGATGTGTTGGTTGTTGTCATCTCTTCCTATTTATATTAGTACATCTTTTCTGTTATGGTCCTTCTAAATTTTGATAAATTGAGCATCACTTTGGTCTTTCAGGTTAAGTTTAAATGATAACTCTTTTCGGAGGTGTTTTTTGCGTGCAGGTGAAACGTGGCTTACTTTTAATACTTACATGTTTGTTTGCATGTAAGTGATTGTGAAAATAGGATACAAAATTATTAATTTAACCAAAAAAAAGTCATATGTAAGCGAGAACACCATTTGAATATAATAAGTTGTTTAAAAGATGCTAGACTTAGGGGGTGTTTGGCTTTTCGAAAGTGAATTGAAATTATGTAAGTTACTTTTTTTCAGATAACTTTCACATCCACTTCAGCATGCATGCGAGTGGAATACAATATTCGTTTGATACACGTATTTATTGTTGAAAGTGCAATGTGAAAATGACATGACAAATTTAGATTAATTAGTAAATATAGTTAAAATCATTTAATTAAACTTTGTTGCCATTTTTGTCACCTTTTTATGACTCCACTAC
Source organism: Asparagus officinalis (assembly GCF_001876935.1). Taxonomy (NCBI): domain Eukaryota; kingdom Viridiplantae; phylum Streptophyta; class Magnoliopsida; order Asparagales; family Asparagaceae; genus Asparagus; species Asparagus officinalis. The sequence continues at coordinate 125,444,585 of NC_033798.1, read as the reverse complement.
TTCAAATTTGAATTACATCCTATGTGGCAACTTTCTTGCATTTCACTTTTCATAACCACTTACATGCAAACGAACACTTAAAATTTTAAAAGATAGTCACTTTCTCACTTTTATCTTTTACTTGTATGCAAAGAAACACTCCTTTAGAGAATGGGTAGTTCAAAATATGATTGGTAAAGGCCAAAACTTAAAACTGTAGGATACTTAAAAGGAAATAATTATATTAAAAATGTGATTACTATAAGTCAGGTTTTGTCCTCTAAATGACATATACAACGACATATTTGCTTTTTTTTAAATGAAAGCACAAACCATCTCCTATATAAATGGACGCAGAATATTGTTTATAGGTGCTATAGATTTTAGGGCTGTTTAGTTTGCCGTAAAAATAAATTGTACCAAATGTTACAGCAACATTGCATATTTGTTACAGAAAGTCAACTTCAATATCAATGTTCAGATGTAAATACAATTATTTTGTAGGAAATGTATTTTCAAAAGCAGATTCAGTATTTGGTTGAAACGATTAGACAAAAGCAATAGAATTCTTTTCACATGGAAAATTGGTTGTAGATGGTTTTCTATTTGAATTTAAAAAGTTTTTTTACTGTATGGAATTTTATATTTTTAAATCTTTTTTTTGAAGTGCGCAACATTTCCCCCATTAAATTGCCTATAGTATTTATTGCAAATCTTTTTCTAGTATAAAATACAAGTTCATTTATCTTTTCTGATTACAAGGTTGCAAACTAAATAATGCAGTTACAGATCTGATTGCTCTATTTACTCCTACAACTCCAATTCTATCCAACTAAACCACCAACTACTAAGGATGTTAAAAGGATGGAAAAATTTTAATATTAATTTTAAACTGATAAATAATTTTAACTTTACCCATGAATTGTTATGTTCGCAACTACTTTTATCCTAAAACATACAATAAATTAAAATATCTTGAGCCTCATATAGATTCTTGTATTCATGATCTTTTGAGAGAATAATTTCTACCCCCCATAATCACCTGCCTTAACTAATTACGAGAAGAAGTATGCAATTTTGCAGAATTCTTACTGATTTACAAATACATTCTTTGACATAGATTAATTTACAAAAGCTGTTAGTTTCTACTTTCTCGTTAAACACCCATACTATATAAGATTTCATCCTCAAATCAACTTCTCCATCCACCGACGTGCATTTCCCTCAAAACGCGTGCAAATATCAAACCCTCTTAAAATATAAAACGAGGAAATTGCGAGATAAATTACATAAAGGGCGGTCCTCGGTCACACCGTCCCCAAATTTGACGGGGAAAAAAAATCCCAAGAAAAGAAAATTAAGAGAAATCTCAACGAAGAAGAAGAAGCTACGACCTCTTAGATTCTCTCTCCCCTTGAGATCAGGTATCCCCTCCTTTCAGTCGATTCCGATTGCTTTCTCGATTTAGCCTTTTCTGGATTGAGTCGGTCGAGATCTGTTGAATCTCGTGAGTTCGTGTGTTTCTAGGGCAGGTTCATTGGTTTTCGTCTTGATTTAGGTTGCGGATTTGTTTTGCTTAGGTCAATTTAGCGGTTTGGGATGTTTTGAAGGGGGGATTTGGATTAGATTAGGGTTTTGAGGAAAAGATTGGTCAGGATTAGGGTTTCAGTAGATCTGTGTTGTTCCTCCTGGTTTTCGATTTTACAGATTATTTATTTGTTGTTGTGTTGTTTTTAGTTGCATAGGGTAGAAAGATTCCATCTTTTGCAGTGTACAATTGTATTAGAACGTTGAGGCCATTAGGAAATTATATAGGCTTTAGATTTGTATATTCTTTGTGATTTTCTTGTTGGCAATGGTTTTGGATAGATTTGTAGGTTCATGTATGGTAGCTTACCGTCAGAGCTTTTTCTGTATAGGCATTCAAGGATAAAGTTTGATGGATGATGACTGTTCCCATGGATAACTCAGTAGCTCCCTCGTCCCGGGAGCTTGCCGAACGTCTCTACAAGAAGGTATTCTTCTTCTAATGCTTGATAAGTATATGCATCTATAAGTTCTTGATTGTTAGATTGTTCTATGTTTGATTACTATGATTATTACATCTAAGGGTGGACTGTTTTTCTTAATTAGTTACATTTTATAGAGATGTAAGATATACTTTTCTTCCGAACGCTGGGTTTGCTATTTTTCTTCATGAACCTCATTAAAGCAAGTAAGCCATGGGTAACGATAGATTGCAACCATATTTTCTCATTAAAGCAAGTAAGATATACTTCATTGTCTGGCGTGCTCATCAAAGGTGCAGTTTGGCACCTTTGACTTTGGGGCTATAATTTTGCCTGGTGAGAGTAAATGCCTAGATGCATTCTTCTGCTGCCTTGTTGATGGCCATACCAGATTGATATATGCAATTTATTATTTGTTAGGATTCCAAAGTGTCTTGTATGCGGCTAATAAAACCATTGTGGGATAAAAGTATTCATGGGCTATGAACTCACTAACAGTGAAAAAAATATCTTAATAGAGAAGAAGTTGAATGCAATCTTCACAGAGATGCTTTACCAGATTTGTAGGTTATAGTCATTTTTATTTCATTTGAAGATTAATGTGCGTCCAATAGTAAGACTATCATGATATCCATGCCAATTTTAACTTGTGTTTATGTAGAACACAGTGTACGCCACATTTTGGTGCCTATTTTTTCTTGCCATATATAATTCATGTTATTTTCTCAGAATATTGAACTGGAGACCACTCTGCGGAAGTTAGCCAAGTCAAGAGTACCTTCTGATCCGAATACATGGTTTCAGATCCGTGAGAATTATGAAGCCATAATCCTTGAAGATCATGATTTTTCTGAAAAGCACGATATCGAGTTAGGCCTTTGGCAATTGCACTATAGGAAAATTGAAGAATTCCGGGTGCTCCTGAATGCTGCTAAATCTGCAGGATCAGTTACGGCTCAAGTGGGAAGAACTCCTCCCCGCCTTGATTCCATTAAGAAAATCCGATCTGGTTTTAAAACCTTTCTTTCTGAGTCAACTGGATTTTATCATGATCTGATACTGAAAATAAGGTCAAAATTTGGTTTGCCCCTTGGTTTCTTTTCTGATAGCCCTGAAGGCCAAACTACTCTGATGAAAGATGAAAAGAAATCAGCTGTAACGAAAAAGGGATTAATGTCCTGTCACCGATCTCTCATATATCTGGGCGACCTTGCTCGTTATAAAGGATTGTATGGAGAGGGGGACTCTGTCCCTCGTGAGTATGCCGCAGCTTCCAGTTACTATAAGCAAGCAGCTTCAATTTGCCCTTCAAGTGGGAATCCACACCATCAGGTTCTGAATTTATTTTCCTGTCTTAGTGTTATATTATTGGCTATTCCAATGTTTTTTCTTTTTCTAATACCTTTGTTTATTTATCTTTACCAGCTTGCAATATTGGCATCCTACTCCGGTGATGATCTGTTGTCAATATACCGGTATTTTCGGAGTCTAGCGGCAGATATTCCTTTCTCCACAGCAAGGGACAATTTGATTATTGCATTTGAAAAGGTGCCACTTTCTTCCCTGATAGCAAGCAAAATAATGTCACTAGCTTAAATTTATTCTAATTGTGTTGCTGAGGATACTCTTGTACGTTGTCGTTATTTTCGCTCTGATAGTCTTGACTTTCAAGATTGATGCCCTATATCTATTATAATATTGGATTTGGAGTAACTGGAGTTAAGCTTACTCTTAATTAATTATCTACATTAATATTAAACCTAGCTATTTTGAATGTTCAGTCTACTCCCTTGTTCTGCTGCTGCGCTGCAAAATAAAACTAATATTAATTGCATGAGTAGCCATGTTTGATAGATATGTTTGGCTCGAACAATTAAATTGGCATTTAGAATGGATTTTTTTTACTTCTATGTGGTTGTTGCAAAATTTAAAGGCTGAGGCGTCTTAGCTTAGAGTAACTAAACTGACGGTGCTTTTAGTTTGTTGATAATCATATTTCAATCTTTTAACCTGGTCATCACTCTGAATTTCATCTCAAGCATTATGTTGGGTATTATACACGCTATTATATCATGTGGTGTTGGAGTGATCAATACAGGATAAAAGTGAATGTGCTTGCACCAGATTATAATTTTTTATAAACGATTATTTTTATTTATATAAGATGGTTACATTATTAGTATATATGGTTATTTGGATAAAAGATGGAGAAATAATAATTGTTAGAATAGAAGGTGATGCTTCCCTTCTGCAAGCAATGCCTTTTACTATTCGATGTGTATATTTGTAGTCAGAAAAATGGAAGAAGTATTGTAAAAAAAAGGTAAAATTCGGTAAATTTAAATGTGTAAAGAACGCTGGCTGTTGATGAAGGGGTGATTTGTTTGGAACTCCGCATTGTCAAAAACTAGGTTTACTGACCTGCTGTTGATGTCAGTACTGAAAGATATTGTATATGGCGGTAGGAAAAGGTTTTTTGATTAATTGGATTCAAATTTTTTGGGCAGATTTTAGTCCTTATGTGGCAAGGGATCTATTACATTGTTTGGCCTTCTTGTCCAAATGGTTAGTGATGGCTTTCAATTTCATAATATATACTGTCAATTATGAGATTTGAATATTCCTGAGATTGCTTTACGTGGGAGGATTATCTCAGCTTGAACTGAAGATACTTTTGCTGGGTAACTGTCCGACATGATTTTTAATTAACCTGTAGGATGATTTTGTTGCCTTTTGCACATACTCATTGCTACAGGCATATATCTAGTTGTGAATTCTTAATTCCATTCATGCCGCCTAGTTATGTCTAATATTTGGGTAATGTTTTCCTAAGGTGACATCTTAGATTCTCACCTAAGGACGCGGCCTAAAATCACATCATTCTTTTTTTTTTGCGATCCGCTCCGTTGAACTTGATCTACATGTTCTTAAACCCAAACACATCAATTTTGGGGTAAACTCGTCGTGTTTTGACCCTTCGTTGAGCCATGCAAAAAGTTCTATTCATTCGAAACCGTTAAAATTGCGGTGAGTGGATGAAGGGTCAAAACACGACGGGTTCACCCCAAAATTGGTGTATTTGGGTTTAAGAACGTGTAGATCAAATTCAACAGAGTCTACATGTTCTTAAACCCAAACACATCAATTTTGGGGTAAACTCGTCGTGTTTTGACCCTTCGTTGAGCCATGCAAAAAGTTCTATTCATTCGAAACCGTTAAAATTGCGGTGAGTGGATGAAGGGTCAAAACACGACGAGTTCACCCCAAAATTGGAGTGTTCGGATTTAAGAACGTGTAGATCAAGTTCAACGGAGCGGATCGCAAAAAAAAAGGAATAACGTGATTTTAGACCGCGTCCTTAGGTGGGAATCTAAGGTGTCACCTTAGGAAAACATTTCCCCTAATATTTTAATATTATCTTAAACAGTAATGGTGTTTTCACCTTTTGATTAGTCATGACACATTACGGTAGCTGGGGAGCTCCAGCCTACAAAACAAATGAGACCAGAAGGTAGGACATTATACAAATTATAGAGCAATGCTGCCATCGATATGGAGAACAAATCATGAAAGTGTGTATGTACATGTCAACACTGGGAAAATTTACCCTGTGTATCACTTTTCTTTCTTATGTGGCATATGTCCATCAAATGTACTGTAAGTTCTCTCTAATACGAGCCTGTAGCATCTCAAGATGTTTGGATTTGTAATTGTTGCTTTTCTGATGTATATCATACTATTGAAGCATTTACTGACCTTATCGTGGTTCTTGTCTGTACTGATCTAGACTTGGGTCATATCTGGACTTGTAACTTTTTGTTAGCATGTGAGATGACCAACTAGCAAAGAACACTTTTCATTATTGTGATTGTTCTGAATTTTATAAACTCATAATATATTTAGTGATTATTCTGGGGTTATCATATTTTTACTCTCTTTATTTTATCTGCATGTTGCAGAATCGTCAAAGTTTCTCTCAACTGCCTGGTAATCCCAAAACTGTGGCGGCCAAGACAACAGCTCC
>NC_033798.1:125410683-125438563 GCF_001876935.1 Asparagus officinalis | reverse complement strand
GGGGGGGGGGGGGAGCCAATGGAAGAGGCAGAGGCAGGGGGGACGCTAGGCTGTTGTCAAAAGATCCCAAGCCAGAAGTTCCTGTTAAAGAACGGGAATTCAGCATCCCTGACGTTCTGAAGGCCTTCTCCATTCGATTTGTACGAGTCAATGGAATCCTTTTCACTCGGACAAGGTAATAATTATGCCAAATTATTTACTGTGCTATCTTTAATTTTGGTTTCAGTTTGGTTTATCTTATAGATAAGGAATATTTTATTTTATTTTGTACTTAGAGCTTAGATGCAAAATATTTTAAGACTGTAAAGTGCTAAATTTACATTTTTTTTGTGGGAAGTGTAGCATTTTTAGCTAAGCTTACATTTCAGAGACAGTTTTTTCAAAATCTTTAGCATATTTAGAACATATGTAAGAATATTTTGAAACATTTGACCTCCACTACAAGAGTGTGAGGACTACAGTGTAATAGGGGCAATGCCTGTTTGAAATGTCCAATAGGGCCTGGTCTCATATCCTTTGTACAACCTTTTTCTGAACTCTTCATGGTTTAGAATTGTGCTTAATAGCCAATTGGTTATGCTAGTGGATTTTTCTGGGGCAATTACATGAGTCAAAGAACTGACTTTATGTTGTGTAACTTAACAGCTTGGAAACTTTCGGGGAGATCTTTGCTTCAGTAAAAAGTGATCTCCTTGACCTCATGTCTTCTGGGCCTGAAGAGGAGCTAAATTTTGGTCAGGATGCTGCTGAAAATGGACTTTTTATTCTGAGGCTCATTGCAATACTAATATTCACAGTTCATAATGTGAGCAAGGAGTCGGATGGCCAATCATATGCTGAGATCCTGCAGCGCACTGTGCTTCTTCAGAATGCATTTACAGCTGCTTTTGAGTTTTCTGGGCATATCATTAAGAGATGTGTACAGCTACAGGATGCTGTATCAAGCTTTCTTCTACCAGCCATTTTAGTTTTCATAGAGTGGTTGGCCTGTCACCATGACATTGCAGCAGGCTCTGATGTTGAGGAAAAGCAAGGTGTTGCAAGATCATTCTTTTGGAATCAGTGTGTAACTCTTATGAATAAACTTATATCGAGTGGGCTTTTTTCTGGAGATGGGGATGAGGATCAAACTTGCTTTTTTGATATGAGTCGGTATGATGAAGGGGAAACTGGCAATCGACTTGCATTGTGGGAAGATTTTGAGTTGAGAGGGTTTTTACCCCTAGTGCCTGCACAACTAATTCTAGATTTTTCAAGGAAGCATTCATATGGAAGTGATGGGAGTGAGAAGGAGAAGCAAGCTCGTGTCCAGAGGATTCTTGCTGCAGGGAGGGCTCTTATGGGTGTGGTTCGGGTTGATCAAAACACAATATACTTTGATCCTCGCCTTAAGAGATTTGTAATCGGTATAGAGCCTCCAGTAATGGATTATGACATGTGTAATGATTTGTCAGATGCATCTAATTTGAACCTCACTAAGCCAGCAGGTCCAGTTGAGAGCACTTTTGATTATGGAACTGCACAACCCAAGGCGCAAGTATTTGCAGATGGAGAAGATGAAGAAGAAGAAATCGTCTTCAAGCCTACAGTTGGGGAGAAGCATCCTAGTATAACTGCTTCCACTTCCATGTCAACTGCTAATGGAACAAATCAGCATGAACAAATTTCTACAAAAGAAGAATGGGCTGCCACTTCCATGTCAACTGCCAATGAAACAATTCAACCTGCACAGATTTCTTCGAAAGGTGAATGGGCAAACTATGGTACACAACTTCCCACACCTCTCAGCAATGTTCAGATGCCAGCTGGTTTTCATACCAGTTCATCACTGGATCTTTCTGCTGTAAATCAGCATGAACAAATTTCTACAAAAGGAGAATGGGCTGCCACTTCCATGTCAACTGCCAGTGAAACAATTCAACCTGCACAAATTTCTTCAAAAGGTGAATGGCCAAACTTTGGTATACAAATCCCCGTATCTCTCAGCAATTTTCAAATGCCAACTGGTCTGCGTACCAGCTCATCGCAGGATCTTTCTGGTGTAAATTTCTTTCAGCAACCTTTACCGCACATGAATCTGAACACTTCAAAATGGCTAACGGAACAAGCAGCACTCATTTCAAATGGGCTAAAGAATTTCAACATAAATGGTAATGGGTTTTTAGCTAATCAGGGATCACAAGAAGGCTTAAGCTCTATGCAACCTACAGCATTTGCATTCTCACCTTTGGTTTCGTCGTCGTCAATTGATCCCATTAGCAGCAGGTCATCTGGGCAGCCAAAATTTGCTGAATCTTTTGTACCATCTACACTGGATTCTGTGATGCTTCCACCAGTGACTTCTGATGCCCTAACTGTGAAACCCTCAGGGCCATTGCTAACTGCATTGAGAAAAGCTCCTGTGAGTAGACCTGTTAGGCACTTGGGTCCTCCTCCTGGATTTAGCAACATACCCTCAAAGCAACTTGGGGACTTCAGCTTGGAACTAGGACTAAATGAACAAAATCCACAGATTGACGACTACAGCTGGCTAGATGGATATCAGTCTTCATCAGGCAAAGCTTTGGGAATGGAAAGCTCAGTTAATCATGCTGCACATATGTATCAACATCCTCCTGCTGATAGCACTGTTAAGTTGAATGGTGCAATGAGCTTCCCTTTTCCAGGAAAGCAAGTTTCTGGTGTGCAAGCCCAAGTGATAAATGAGAAATGGCAAAACATTCAACCTTTTGACCATCACAAGGCTAACTCGGAACAACAGCTTCAGCAAGCTAGTTTTCAGCCTTCTATGATGCCAGAGCAGCATCAAGCCCAGTCCTTGTGGTCCGGTTACTTCGTGTGAAACCCATCACAGGTTGATGAAGATGATAATTGGTAACATAGTGCTTTGGTTTCTTAAAATTGGATGCTGTGCTTTTGGGTATGACCATTCCCTGATATGACTTACTGAAATGCTTCGTCTTGTTTGGTTTGCATTTTAGGTTGAGAGTATGTCGCAGTGACTGGTCTGCAGCCTGGTACAATCAAGTTCAGCATCCACCTTTTAATACTTGCAGTGTTGTTAAATTTCTGTTTGGAGAGTGGACAGTCTTGGAAGCATTGCAGGTGCTTGACCTTTAAACTGGTAAGCCTTAATGCTTAATGCACATGCATGCATGACCATTGAATGGCAGGGAATTGGTGTTGGACAAAAGAACTATGTCAAGTGTGTTTCCAGCATTAAGTACATAGTATCATAGGGTTAACCTTGTTGATAAGGGGTTTGGTTTGGTGAAAGTTCCTTATTGGAAGAAAAACGGACTACATTGCGTCTTCCTGAACCAATGAACTTGAGGAAGAGGTAGTGTTTCCCTTATATTTCTAGCATATTGGTAGTATAGGGTCCATGTTGATTGAATTGTTGTTGAGTTCTGAGACTGGTGGAGCTATTAAAATAAATGTTAAATACAATTCACTAAAAAGAACAGTTGGATACATTTGTCTTCCTACTGTTTGGGCGATCAACATCACCATGTTGTCAGAGCTCATTTCTTCTATGGGCTTCCCTTATATTTCAAGCATTAAATTACCTTGGCAACTAGGGTATGCATATTGATTGAACTGGGTTTAGTTCTGAGATGGGGGAACTATTAAAATAAAAGGGGGTACATTATGATAGTGTTTCGGAGGGGCTTATTTTTAGAAGCTTTTAAGTTTTAACTTATGTTAGCTTCCGGTTGCTTTTGGGGCGTTCTACATCACCATGTAGTTAGACCTATTCCTTTTATGGATCAATGTCTTTGTATGGCCCTGGCATACACCCTTTGTACTGGGCGTTTCATGCCAGAGTTCTTTTACCAACTTAAGCTAGTCTTTTGAATTCACTCATTCTTTTGCATTGATGTGCATTAATAATAAAGTTTGGTCCAAGATTATTCTATCCTGGTTTTGTTAACCTGTATTAATTTGACTCGACTTAAGCTTATTGGTTTTCATGCTTTTCTATTGGAAACAAAGCCATAAAGCAATTTTTTTAGTATAAACAGTTAAACAATAATGACTCACTAAGTATTTCATATTTGTTGCACACCATGCTGGTATCTTGTCTTCATTTTCCTTTATTTGCATCACACTAATTTATGTATGCTGTTATCTAGACATGAGTACGATTTCTACTCATGCTGCCTTCAGGAGCGATCATAATGATCTAGATTCTAATTTGCCTATTGAGTTCTATTACTTTTGCCTTTATATTTATTTTCAGCTTATGTGGTGGTGGTGCCCTGTTGCATTCAGTTTGATATTTGTGAAGTAGTAGTCGTTGTCAAATCATATTATTAAAAAGGGATGGCATTTATGCAAGTGAGAAATGAAGGGCTAAATAAGTTAATTCTGGTTAGATGAGCACCAATAACATTTGAAATATTTGCTAATTTCATGAGCTTTAAGAACGACAACAATAACAACGATGCCTTTCTCCTAAACTAATTTCATGAGCTTGCATAGAATACAAATATTAGAAGTATAAGATATGGGATGTAGATTTATGTCATTAAAAAAAGAAACACCCAGTTGTTTGATCTCATTTATGAATGTAATTTCCAAACATGTATGATGGCATACATCATCTTTATATCCACTAATCATTGTCCGTTCACCGTGGAGTAAAATTACTGAATGACACATCTGTTTTTATCCTTTTTCTAGGGTGGGCCGAGCCTCCTAGATGTTTCGAGGGACTGCTGCAAGATCAACCAGTGAACTTAGCAGAAATCCGCAAGCGTAGTAAAATTCCCGCTTGATTCTTGGTTCAGAGGTTTAATGGTAGTGGGGAAACCGTAACTGGCTCAGCTCGCACCATATTCTACCACATGAATTTATGACGTCTATGAATGATTTAGTCTTTTTACTGTTCTAAGGATGCGGTTTACTTCATCTGCTGCCATCACCAGGTTGGCTTGGTTGATGAGGGTGAACTGAAGTTGACTCCCCAGTTGGTTTCTGGGACGTAAATAATCCTACTGGGTGGTCCTAAATCCTAAAATAGTTATTATTATGCTGTTACTTTAGAGTTTGGTGAATAATGCCTCATTTATGATAGGAAGGTGGCTTGTTAATTCAGAACTATGTGTGTGATTATGGGAGGTAGCGACTTCCAAAAGCATTTGGTACGCCTTTGTTTCTATATTATCAGAACCTCTCTTAAGACCTTATGTTGGATGTAATTGTGCTTTCAGCTGGCAAATGATAAGCATATTCTAGTGTCATTTTACTTGCAAGAGACGTATTGAGATTTTATTATGGGGGTTTCTTATGATTTAAAATATCTGTACTGTATGCGCTGTGCTTGTTCGTTATTTACCCCGGGTATGCATCGTTGCAGCAACTGCTTTATCATTTTCTTCGTTCAGTTTCTACCTATTGGTTCTGAGGTGTATCAGATCCAAGTAGATTGTTGATTCAGATCTTGTATAATTTGTGTACTGTGCAGCTCTTCTTCCGTCTTTTAACCATCATGGAGCAAGCCAGCACCTGGGCGTTTTAAAACCGCTAGTATAATGCGCGTGCAAACATGTGAACGTACGTGTTTTAAGTTATTATAGTAAAATAAAATTGCTGTGTTTTTTAAGTTATTATAGTAAAATAAAATTGCTGTTTAGTTATTATAGTTGAATGTTTTTCTTATAATGATCGTCTAGTGTTAACCTTTTTTTAGTAAGTCTCAAAATTTAAAATTATTCTTAAATAAAACTACTAATTCTATAAGGTTGTGTTTGTATTCGAGAATTTGATTTTAAATTTTAAAATTGAATTCTGAAATTTGAAATCCAGAATTTTAAATTTAATTCTTTCGTTTGAAAAACATCTAAATTTGAATTCCAAAATTTAATTTGAAATTCATGTTTGGCAAACTTTAGAATTTTAATTTTAAAAATTTCAATTGGATTGTTTGCCAACTAGTAGAATTCTAATTTCTGAACTAAAATTGTAGCTCGAAGATAATTTAGAAATAAAATATCTAAATTACATAAGGTTTGCATCGAAATTTGTGGAAATAAATACCTCAAATAGTATATCACATATCCAACTAACTTCACATCTAGATAAAATACCTTAAAATCTCAAATGCAGTAATGTCAATAGTTGACCTAATAATCACCATAAAAATAACCGATATCATTCATCAATAAAACTTTGTAAACTCATCCACCACTAACCAAAACAATAAATAAAGTAGAAGCTTTAAATATTGCATATAACATTCAACAAACTAGAGATCCAAAATATCCAACAAATACAAACCAACAAAATTCAACAAACTAGAGATCCAAAATATCCAACAAATACAAACCAACAAAAGTTAATATTTTGTCATTACATAGTGCCATGTTTAAGTTGCTCTCGTACTAGTTTCTTTAAGACTTTTACACCTGATTCAAATGAGAGTTTCTTTCTAATGCTTATACACTTTCACTTTGTATTTCTTTTGTAGTTTTCTCCCTTCGGTTCAGAAAGTCTTACTTTGTGAGTTTTTGAATCACCTGAAACAATAACAAAAAGACGAAATCAGCTCCATTCTTAACGACCATGCAGATTTCCAACATCAGAAGAAGGCAATGGTGTTAGCTCCACAGAAGATCGAGATGCTAATGAGATGTCAGTCTATAGAATATACTATCAGAATATACTATCAGTTCTAATTAAGCACAGTTTATGCAGCTCATATGTTTCAGTTTATGGAACTGGTAAAGTACAATGTTAAAACTAATTTGTTAGATAAAATATGTAAAGATAATAGTTATGATCAATGAAGATTATAAACATGCAAATATCCAACCCAGGGGGCTTTTATCAACTCAACCCAAACTATATTTTGCCCAACCCCCATATGATGCCAATCCATTGTGATGCTATGCATCTAGCTCGGCTGACACAGGTTATGGCTAAAATCACGTAAAAAAGAAGAAATCTGTAACGGCATACTATGACAACACCCAAAAACAACATTTTCAGTCACCACTTCCTAATATATATATAAGAAAAAGAACTAGTACATTTCTACAGTAAAAGCAAGGAAACGTTATACCACAAAGATACGAGTCATCAGTGTCTTAGGTTAAGGTGCAGACATACTAGAATTATACCACAATGATACGAGTCATCGACAATTCTACTACATCAACCAGATCCGCCTCTTCACCAACTCCGACGAGCTCGATCTCGAGATCCCCCAACTCAGGTAACCCTCCCTCCTCCCTCTCTCGACACCGTCTCCTATTCTCAGGTATTTGTTTCATTTTCCTCTCTCAAGTAACCCTCTCTCAGGTAACCCTCTCTCAGGTATTTGTTTCATTTTCCTAATAATTTTTTTTTGTTGTTGATTCTGATATGATGTCTTTTGTTTTCCTATTCTAATTGGTAGAAAATGGGAAAGAATCAGTATAGGCATTTGTCATTTCAGCTTGTTTTTCCCCCCTCATAGTTTGATTGATGATTAGTTTAATTATGGAAATCTGTTGATTAATTGATTTGGGTTCTTTTGTTTTCGGAAATATTTGGAGGAAATCAACGAAATAAATGCCTTTTGGTTGACTCGCGACTCAAACCTCTAGCCTATGATGAATTCTTGAACCTCGATGCCTAATTTTCAGTCTCTGTGGTCGCAAGTATCGAAGCTTTTGTGAGAAATGAAAAACTTGAACACTGAAGTAGGGGCTAGCTGTCAAAATGAAGCTAATGCAGTAAACTTGGATGACAATATTTCTTTGATGCATTATAGGTAATCTTCTTTGTTGCAGTTGATATCTTTTTTGCTTTTTGTTTGCTTACATTTTCTGTATCAATCTTTAATTTCCTCAATTCTTACAGATGTGGCTTACAGGTTGTTGCAACATGGTTTGTGATCTCTCTAGCTTGTTGCTTGAGAGCTTCAATCCTCTTCTCAGCCGTAGGGGCTAGCATCCACTGTATCTCAGCAATATTGCATTGTTGCTTCAATACCAACCTCTTCATAAGTAGTCTAATAATGATCTCCATGGGTGTGAGTAATGGGTTGTCTCTATGCAGCAAAAATCATCAGTCTCACACATGTTAGTCAACAATCAATCTCATTTGATTCGATATCTGAATGCATTCCACTGAGCTAGATTTTCAGGCATGAGGTAGCTATATGCTCCCTCATGCATATTTTTCATGACCATCATTGCCTCATCAAACTCCAATATTGTTACTACCCTACATGCTTTCCACGTATCATCCTCGAATGCTTTTCTTATCATATCTTTGCTTGAAATTGGCATATTTATGCCTACAAGAGAATCTAACCTCTCCTGTTGGTACAACAATGCTTAGAGCCTCAATTAATCCCTACAAAACTAGATAAACAAATCATTAGAACAATAGGGCTAAAAAATAGATGAATGAAACATGCACTAAAATGATAAAAATTTAAAATTATATCGCCTTTTGTCTACTAGATATGAAATCAACACCAACTTTCCTTGTTATCCAATATACTATGAGAAATATATTGAAAAAATTGGTGGTGTGATGGGCTGTTTTTGTTGCTTCAAGCAAAACATTGAGGCAAATAAACAGAGATTAGCAAATAATGCAAGAGAAATAAGAAAAGGGAAGACTCTAGCCAACCTTGTGGATAACTTCTCTCTTGAATCAGGTACGTTCAACAATTTTATTTCCTTGCAATTTTAGTACTTTTTGTTATTCTGAATTATTATGAAATGATAAGAATTGGGTCACTAATATTCAATAACAGTTCCATTTTCTTGAGATGATTTTTCCTTATGCCTGATTTATCATATATAATATGAAATATTGTCAGATTTTACCACAATGTAATGTAATCTATAAACTTTATTATTCAACATCTGTACAATGCATAATGTATAAGTGTAAGTAAATTAGGGGTCTTCATTGTTCTGCATTTTTAAAGAATTTTCAATCAATAATACATACATTATGAAGAAATAAAGTTACAGAAATTTCCAAGTGCAAGGAATTTATTGATTTTTTTAAGAACCACCTTAGTCTACCTCTCTTTTTCTATTTGTTCATCTTTGATTAATTGGTGTGCAGAGATGAATTTGGATTGATTGGCAACAATAATGCAAAGGTCGCCTAGAGCTCTTCTGCATAGAAGAGCAATTGCATCGGCTACATTAGAGAAGAAATGGAGCTTGGCTAGCAAACGTCTCCTTATTTTTGCATTTTATTTATAATTCTAGAAGTTTTATTGTTGTGTTGAGCCTGAATTTTGAGAGTAACTTATGTGATTTTATGAACCTTGAATTTTGGGAGTAGATTATGTACATAATTTGGATTCCGTTGGGTTTTTGTATGGGCAAAAGAAAAGAAACATGCTCTTGTGACGTTAGCAACTAGTATGCTGAACTCCTAATGCTCTTATGTTCCCATTTTTCTAATTTTTTTAATTGTGTATATTGTTTGTTATGTAAATTGGATGGAGAAATATATGTGTATATTTTATTACCTATTTTGTCGACGTTGCATTCAAGTATGTTGTTCTATGATTTGTAAATAGAAATGCAAGGAAATGTTACAGCTCAGCTTGTCAAATTTACGGCACCAACTGGTTGTTCTAACCAAGTGTTAAAGTTTCTTCTGTGAAAGTTTGTCAATAAATTTTCCTTTGCTTCATACCATTAGAAGAGTTGTCAAGTAAGAGAACCATATTGTTCAATACAGGCATCCATACCAACAGCTCGAACTTTGCATCTGATATTCATGCACACCGGTGAGTATAAATCATGCTTGTCCGTATACGCTCACAGGTTGGATACAAAAAAGGTTAAAAAGGTGAGAATTTGGCAAGAGATGGTACACAGGTTTCATTTACATGTTCTGCAAAAACACGCCTATGTTCGTTCAATCTGCGCATCATCAGAAGCAAAGACCATGATTAGATTTCCAACACATCAACTCCAATATGGAGTACCAGGAGAGTCTTCTATTCATCTAATCATATTTATATGTAGGAATACACCCATATGCTTTCAATTTCCTTCTTTTCCTTTCCTGCAATGGCCTGAACTTAACAAGAATGTGTAATGAAATTCAAGAGGAGAAGTTGAAGTTTGCCGCTTCAAGCCGATTTGATTCCTTCAATAAAGCATCACTAATATGTACATAAAAAAATTAACACATCTTGTGATTATAAACCGTAATCAATATGGGTTTTACTCTAATTACCTCAAGAGCTCATAAATTTCAATGGGATAAATGTGCTGGGCATTTCAACAAACAGGTCATGTGCATGAAAACTAAGTAAGAAAAACATCATTATTGTAGAACTTTCGTATTGAGCAAAATGACGACCTCATTACGGAACAAAAACAAGCAACTCATTCCAATGATTATGTTTAATAAGTAGAAAAGCAATTTATTATGTTGCAAATAGAACTTCATTAACCAATTCAGAAAATCCCACAATCAGGACACATCTGAGGACAAACTCCCTGGTGAAAATTACATTGCTTCCCAAGCTTGAAGAACCCTTCAATTTACTCTCTTCAGAGTCAATTAATCAACGTTAACGACCATGGAGTTCATCCTCTCCAGGCTCTCCCCTTCCTCCAGCTCCAGCCTCGCCAGAACCCTCTGTAGTCCCTGCGATATCTGAGGTCGGGGCGGTTGGCGGTGGACGAGGCGCGGGCGCGTGGGTAACGGGGCCGGGGGCGTGGCGTAGATGAGAGCGCGGGTGGGGGACGAGGGGCGGCGCGTGGACGAGGGCGGGCGAGGCTGGGCAGTGGAGCGAGGCAGGCGACGCTTGGACTCGCGCGGCTGGCGTGGACGACGGGCGGGCGTTGGACGACGCGGCGGCCGTCAGCGTGTGATGAAGGCGGCGGCGATGGCGATCGCGGCGCACGGCGGCGGCGTGGCGATGGGAAGTGAGGAAGAATGCTGGGATGAGAAGAAGATAGGGATAGTGGCCGAGTCTTTTTGGGGAGGAGCAGGGTCAGCGAAGAGACTTCTTTAACAAAGCGTGGATTTTGCAAATGAGCTTGCTCACGGGGAATCGCTGGACTGTGGTTTTTGAGCTGACATGCGTACCACTAGATGCGTAGCCGAGCAATGCTCTGGCTGTTGTATATACTATTATATATATATATTTATATATATATTATTATAGTACATATATAATTATCATTATCGTATATTATAAAAGGAAAAAGAGACTGCTAATATTTCTACAGGTAAAAAGCCATGGAAACTGTATACCGCAAAGTATACGGAGTCATCGGGTGTCTTAGTTAACGGGTTCAGAACATGACAAGACGTTATTACCACAAAGATACGAGTCATCGGTGTCTTAGGTTAAGGTGCAGACATACAAGAATTATACCACAATGATACGAGTCATCGACAATTCTACTACACTTATTGTTCAGATCAGATGCACCTTCCTTAGTGTGTGTGTGGGTTATGCAATGCACCATAAACATAGGTAAGGGTAAACACAGCAAAGGGTCCAGTTGGTTGTTGCAAAGGGAGCACATAACCTGGTTACAAGTCTCATAACTACTTCTTAATTAGTCGCTAAGAAAAGAAAGACGCTATGATTTATATTGATGGCTATACTACCAAATATATGATCACGTCAAACTATCTATAGTAGCCAAATTTATTTGGTTTACGTCTGGAAATTTCTCCTTTGGGTAGATTATAGATGGTGTCTTCCGTAGTATTACTTCAAAAGAAAGTGTCCTTAGACATTTTTCTTATTTCTATTAATTTTCTCAGGACTAGCTTTTTTTATGTCGGTACAGGAACTTGTCAAGCCTTCTTCCAACCTCCAATTTACACCACATTAACCTCACCATGGTGGTTCTATTGGTCTAATATGGGTAGGATCCCATTCACACAGAACTCCATTCTTCTATGTTAAACTGATATTTGATTACCTGATACTTTCATTTTTATCATTCCCATATACTACTGATTCAAATAGCAGCAATTAATCATGTATAAAAACTCATCTCATATTTGTAAATAGTCATATTCCAGTAAAAGATTGAGATGCTACTTACATCCTCTGATGCTTCATGATAAATTACAACATGTATCTATATGATAATTAAATAAAGAAAGGAGAAAAACCTTTTCCTTCTAGTAGATCAGAAACATCCATATCTTCATACATTGATGTCTTGAGATGGTACTGAAAGTAGTAGTCTGGGGTTGATAGAGATCTGAAACTTATGTATGACCCAGTTTAAAGAACTATAAAGCTTGAAAATGGGTAATTTCTAACAATCCTCTAACAGAACAGAGAAGCCATGATGTATATATATAGTGCATAGTATTGAATGTAATAAGTTGAGTTTTCAATCTTTTATGCAGTCTTCCTCAAAAAAAAGAAAAAAAAGTCAATATAACAAACAAACAATTTGTCTTGTTTCCAGTAACTCAAGGTTCCTTCTAGCAATGCAACTTCTACTAATCTTTAGAATTAAAAAAAAAACGCAGCCAATTACTGATGAAGAATCTGATGCAACATGATGCCTTATAAACTGCCAGAATTCTACATAATTTAGG
Source organism: Asparagus officinalis (assembly GCF_001876935.1). Classification (NCBI taxonomy): domain Eukaryota; kingdom Viridiplantae; phylum Streptophyta; class Magnoliopsida; order Asparagales; family Asparagaceae; genus Asparagus; species Asparagus officinalis. The sequence goes on along the minus strand of NC_033798.1, from coordinate 125,426,008 downwards.
CTGTGAAACTAGAGGGTTCAATTTTTGGATAGAATTGGTAAAAGGAATCAAAGAGAGACTTCAATTGACTGACTAGGCAAGCGCTAAGCTACTGATCCCATCCAAGCCTCAAACAACCAAGTCATAAATACATGAACAGTTGAAACATAAGACTTTGTTCATTCATCATACCAAGATGTGTTAAGGGGTTAAGCATACTTAAAATATATGAACTGTAAAATATAAACGATAAAAAATAGTATATCGGCTATTTGATCATATTAATATATGCGGAAGGTTCTGTATCTCTTGAGTATGAATTGAACTTTCTATATCATATGGAGATGGTAGCTACTAGTATTCCATGGCGTATGGACACAAGGTAAGCAGCAAGTGTCCAAGTGTTGGATCATTCTGCAAACTGACATGCAGACGCATTTGCATCCTGAACATAAATACATGGAATGTACATTCGCAGCAATACACTTAGTTAGCATCATGCAAATGAACATTAATCAGCTCTCAACCAAAAGTATTATCTCAATAGTAAAAGATAAATATTGAAACGCAAAATAAACATTCAAGAAGTTATAGATAAGAGAATTACATCTAAAAGTCACGATAATATCTTGAGAATTGCAAGGATTTTAATTTGGTATCCTTATTAGAAAAAGTAGAGGAACCATGATGGTGAATAACATGTGCACCATCAAACTATGCGGAACAAATTGATAACACAAAAGATTTGCATTCAAGTTATTAGTAACTCTCGTTGGTTATTATGCTTATCATCTCACCGCCAAAACCAGAAACGTAGGATGGCATTCAAGAAATATCGTAGACTCATAATTTAGAAAATGCCCTTTTATGTATCATATCTAGAAACTTTCATCTCACGAATGTCGTAGACTTGAAGAGACTACTAAATGTACCAAGTAGAATAAGTGTAATACTAGAAAGTTATGCTAGTGGTTATTGTTTGTTTAATTGATTAAACTTGAATTCTTTGAATCCAACTCTTTTCACTAGCAAATTCCACGCAGAGAACCTCCAAATACTATTGAACAAACATTAACATTACCAAATTCTACGTAAGATGGAAAAATTTTAGTCTTTTAAACAAATTCATTACCAATTAAACAGAGAAAATAGAGAAAACTGACCTCACCAACCATAACCGCCACCGAAACTCACCGTTGCCCCCCTCTCCAATGAGGAATTAGGGCTTGATCGAGAGGAAACATCAACCATCTTCGCTGTCGCCCCCCTCTCCAATGGGAAATTAAGGCTTGATCGAGCTTTTTAGGGTTTCGGTCTCGAAGAGGAGGGAGTGGAGGTCGTCGACGGCTTGAATGAAGTCCTGGTAGTGAGATTTGCAGACGGACTCGATCTTGAACTCCTTGGATCGGGCGAAGAGGCGGAGGTTGTGGAGGAGGGCCTCGGGCTTGGACTGGGCGAAGGCACGGCGGATGAAGGGGGAGAGGTCGTCGCCGTTGGAGATGGCGGCGGGGAGAGATCTCGTCGTCGTCGTCGCCACCGCCGGTTGAGAGATCGCGAGGGGGGAATCGCGAGAGCGGGGGGAATTTGTGAGAGCGGAAATGGAGAGAGAAGAAACAGGAATTACAAATGACAGCCTATCAATCGGGATTTAGAATTATGGGCTTAGTATAGGTTTAAACTGTTAAATGGATTTGGGCCAATATCTAGTATTCAAGTTCTTATGGATCCAATACTAGAATTGGGTCAAATACACTATTTGAAATGAAATTCTAGTTTCCAAACAGGCCCTCAAGGAAATTTAAATACTAGCCAGACATATAAAACATGATGATGTCTCTCCACAATATGAAACAACCAAAAGTAAAATGCCGGTGGGGAGGGAGAGAGATCGCGGGGGGGTTGTGGTGGTGGTGGTTGGTTTGTATTCAAATTCTTATGGATCCAAACACTAGAATTGGGCCAAATATACTATTTGAAATGAAATTCTAATATCTTTATTAAATATGCCCCTCCAACTAAAAAGCTGTTAACTTAACTTTAAACTAACTAAGTTGTCTTAATCTTACTAGCTTTTTCCTGATGTTCCCTAGACAGTTACACTTGATATTTATAGCATACTGTAAGAGCATCTCCAACAGCTTCCCCATTTCTCACTTTTGGAGAATTTAGTTAGGTTTTTGGCCCAACAGATTCCCCATCTCATTCCCCAAAATAGGGATGGAGGAGAAAAAATGGGGAAGCTTCCCCAAATCTGCAGCATTCTCCAAATTTTTGGAGGAAAAAATGGATTCTTCAAAATGGGGAAGCTGTTGGAGTTGATGTAAAAATTAGTTGGAGAATATGACTTTTGCTTCCCCATTTTGGAGAAAATTTTGGAGAAACTGTTAGAGATGCTCTAATAGTTATTTCTCATTATAACTATTTAATAAGTAATTTACATTAAACCCTTATGAACTTTCAAAATTACATTAAACATGTAATGGTTTTTCTGTTTCAAAGAAGACGCTCAATAACTTTTTAAATTTTGCAGATAGCTCGTATAAATTAGAACCATATAATGGCATAAAAAGGTATTTTCAAAGCTATTGGGGGATTGGTGTAATTTATCTAAAGATATTGGGGGCTTTCTACAAAAGTTATTGGGGGTTTGGTGTGATTTCGAAAGTTCATAGGGCTTATTTAATGTAAAATGTTGCAAGTTCATGGAGGTCTACTGTAGTGTACCTTATTTAATATTATAATTTTTAGTTTAGGTAGTACTATTAAAATAATTATATTGTCTATATACTATAAAACATTTATCTAATTTGATTTTTTTAAATTTTGCTCTTCAATAATTTAGTACTATAAATATTTTTTATAGGTTTATTATACTATCATCAACAATTAATACTACTATTATTAAATATTAAATATTTTTTTGTGAAAACGTTAGTTTTTTATCATTACCAAGTATAGATTATTCAGTATTATGTAACAATCTTGGAGAAAATACTCTAAAAATAATATTAAATTATTTATTTAATAATATAATACTAAATAAATAGTGCAATTCATAATTTATGTGATATTATTAAAATAATTATGCTATTTATGCGATTCAAAATGTATTCTGTTTATTATATTGCTCATTGAATTATACTATAACTCTTAACAATATTTAATAATATATTATTCTATTTATACTATTATTTTAATTATTTTATTATAATTCATAAATAATTATTATAATAGTTTAATTGGTTACTACTAATAATTGTGTATACATATTTTATAAATTATTTAATTTATTATTTTAAATAATTAATAGTTATAATATTAATGATAATTATATAATCTGAGGAGGTGCATAATTAATAGGAGGTTCTATGTTTTAGTGAAAGATTAATTAGAGATAATGTCATAGTTAGAATTTATTATAATTTGAGAGGATAAAAAAGAAAATTAAAAGTTTCAACTACCCAATTCTCTTTTTATAGTGTATGGATTTAATCACAAATCAGTGACTAAATAATAACGACAATTTATACAATGTACTAAAGTAATATCCTGAAATGCTATGTGTCAAAATTCTAGAGCATCACATTCTAAGAAACCTGACTATTAACCTGCCCTCTCAAATTCTCCTACATAATTAACTCATTTCAATTTCTTTCTAATTAAACTTCACGAGTTACTACCCTTGACGTTTCAATTTCTTTCTAAATAAACTCATGCACATTTCTCCTTCAGTCTCTCGCTCAATTAGAGCATCTCCAACAGCTTCCCTATTTCCCACTTTTGGAGAATTTAGTTAGGTTTTTGGTCCAACAGATTCCCCATCTCATTCCCCAAAATAGGAACGGGGGAGAAAAAATGGGGAAGCTTCCACAAATCTGCAGCATTCTCCAAAATTTTAGAGGAAAAAATGGATTCTTCAAAATGAGGAAGCTGTTAGAGTTGGTGTAAAAATAATTTGGAGAATATGACTTTTGCTTCCCCATTTTGAAGAAAATTTTAGAGAAACTGTTGGAGATGCCCTTAGCATCACCTCCTCAGTTTTCTCCGTCACTCTCTCTCCGTTATACTTTTCTCTACTAGTTATTAACTATGAATTTTATCATTGGAGGTACAATTACATGTATTATTAAAAGAAGTCCAAAAAATTAGAGGAAATCCAGATGGCAAGCCCCTTATAGGATTTATCTGAACCGCGACCATGAACCCTTCACCCTGAAAAAATATTGAAGCTCCATCAAGTATCATAGACAGATAGTATGTTTCAGTGTAGGTTAAGCATGGAAACTTACCTCAGCTTTATATCCTATGCAAGTTGCAAATGCAGACCCAAGATCAGCGCCTGTGAACATCCTGAAAAAATAACCAAACAGGTATAGTTATCCAAGGAGGCGTAGAAAAGAACAGTCTTCTGGTCATGCCAATGACACTGACAATGAAAATCAATGGACTTTGGCACAATGGCTATCCTATAGATTATTAGAATCTGATTGGCATGGGAAAAATCCAGTACCTGCATTCTGTGCACATGCCCTTCTGGCTTTGGAGGTCCTCATCAATTATAACATTGTAGGGGAAAAATATAATCCAATTTGGAAAGCAAGAACCGCTAAATAGAAAAATTGAAGCACTATCTCAATGAACTCATTACCATGATGATGATGATGATGATGATAAATCAAATATTGAACTAAGGATGCAGAGGCATTTAGTAGGTTCTTAGATAAACATACAACGTCTACGATTCCATTAAATAAGTTCAATTCACTTTATACTTAAGATCTCAAATGTATTGAACCACAAAAATTCTTCAACCCGCAATAAATAAAGCCAAAATGATATTTTTTTAAAGATAATTTAAATAATAAATGTGGTACATACATGTTCAAGAGTTTTTTCATGATATTGATTTTGAGATACACCTTGCGCAAGTAGCTTATTCACCCTACCACATGCAGGTACCCATGCGCTTCTGCAATAAGACTCGTCCATAAAGCACATAAAGTATGATTTGTCATTGCCCTGTTGAATAGAATCTGAGAGGATATGTTCAAGATCTGAATCCCTTCTTGTAAAGGAGTCACAAACAAAAGTTTGCGTGTAGTCGAGATCACCAAAAAATAGTTCATATGCTTTTTAAAAGTAATAAAGTAAAATATTCTCTAAATACGTATTTAGATCCATACAATTGAATGATAAATTTAAGCTAATAACTGCATAAATAATCAAAGCATGCAATATCAAACAACTATATGTGCATATGCTTATAATTCATAAATTATCCTAACAAATAACTTTCATCAGTTAATCAGCTTAAAAGCATATGAAAAGTTTGGGTTGTAGGATGACAATTGATGAAGTTGTGTCATGTGAACAACGGTCAGGCATGGTGCTTTTGTTTCTTAGGTTTCTATTAGAAAATTTCCAAGGTTATATGTTATATCTATGTTAATGCATCCAATATCTTCACAGCTAACTGACTAGGGGTACTATAAGCTTCAAGATCAACTTCATATTCATAGTTTTGAGTGAATTCTCTTACTTTTTATGTAACATATACGGTGGTTTCTTTTGTGCAAATCACTTATCATCGTGCATTATATGTATGTTCTTTGTGCATTTTGAGAGTTTGCTGCATCCATATGATGTATGCTGTTTGAGTTCGTTCTTCTTAGGTAACTATTAGCTCGTAGAATCGACCCCCGCATGGCACACCCCTACACTTAAATATTTGGCAATAATATTACTTCTTCCATGTATCCAAGTCTCTTTTCTAGTGGTCTCAAGATGTATAATTGTATTCTTGAGCCTTATGGAACTAAAGAAGTCAACATTATGCATATATGAGGAGATATGCAGGTCTTTTTAAACCTTCACGTGTCCTGGGGAGATCCTGGAGATCTTTAGGATTTTTATGAGAGCATTGTATGTGCCTAATTTGGGAATTTATCCCTATGGCAAATTCGGAGGTTTAAAGTCGGTTCAAATTTATCATATGGATAATAGCAACATGTTCCGCCCTGTGTCTGGGTGCTGTGTTTCTTGGGTTACAAGGGAAAAAATGCTTGAAAAATTGCATCTTTAGTCTTCAATAAAAGTTGGAAATTGATAAATAGCCGGTTTAGCTATATGTAATCTAAAGACTGAAAGGATTGTCATCCTAACTGCTTATACTGTACTCCAATTGTCCTTCTTAGTTCCTAATAAGAAAAAAACAGTTGAATTTTATGACACTTCGAGTCAAAAGGAATACCAAATTAAAAATTCTCATTCCATTGCAAATAAAACTACAAAATCTTTCCAACATGTCATGTTTTTTCAGTATGAAGTGGAATTGTGGAAAAATTAGTAATTAAAATTTTAAGGATTTCATATTAAATTTTCATTTGATTTAGCATATTTCGGGAATTGCTTATAGATCAAAAAACAATAGAGAATTGCAAATTTAACTTACTTGAAAAGTGAAAAGAGCTAAATGTATTTATTTTCTTCTTTGATGTCTGTCTTTATTAGTTTATTACAGTCCAAGAAACGCGCGGAAAAGTGTATAAGGCAAAGGGACATGCTCATTGTTTTTTCAGATACGAAACTGAGAATGATGACCACAATGTTGACGGTTGATTACCTTAAATCCTATAAGAAGAGGCAACTGGGGCGTATGGAAGATACTAATCACACAAGTTAAACAATTAAACTCATGCAACTAAGGAAACATCATTCAGATTACATAAACAAGGAAAATGCATGCATAACAACACATCTACTTATAATCCTTTCTCACAAAATTTGAATGTTCATCCACAAAAGAAATTGAAGTGTATAAAATTGAAAAGTCTCATTCCTCAACTTCGTAAAATATAAATTTACAAGCTAAAATTGATAAGTAGCATTGTTTCATTAGGTTAATTCAACAGAATTCAACATCAATAGAAAAAATGGATATCTTAAAGCTGTCAATTTATCAATAACTTGCAAATTCAAGAAATAATCATCAATATCAGGCTAAAATGTTCTCCTTTTACCGAATTCAACAGATGGAAACCGCAAAAATCGTGGTTTTGAAGGTAGAAATAGCTTACAAGCAGATGCAGCACTAGAAATATGAAGGATGGAACTCGTCGCTGTCACCGGCTAGGGTTTGTTCGTGATCGTAACCGATGCCCAAAATCTGAGAAGTGAGGAGATGATGGCAGAGGGGGTGCGGTGATGATGAGGATAATAATACTCATCGTTGGCAATTGATAATTTAAGAAAGTGGGGTGGCGTTGCCGAAGGAGAAGCGTAACTGAAGGTGGATGCTAGAGCGAATTCTTAACCGACATGGTGGAAAATGAAAGGAACGATGGTAGAGGGGGTGCGGTGATGATGAGGATTTATTAACTCTGTGAAACGAAAAAAATGTATAAATTTGTTATAATTACAATAGTTAAAGGGTATTTTGGGAAAGAGAAAGTTTTTTCTAGAACTCCCTCTTTTAAAGGGTAGATAGATTCAGCAACTACCTCTTCAGCAATTTTTTTTTTTCATTTCCCCTGCAATCATCCTGATTTATTAAGATGATATTATTTGTCTTTATTATTGTCGTTGCAAATACAATGAAAAAAATAGAAAATAACTAGAAATTGAAGAGATCTTGCAACGGCTCCGCTCTTATTCATTGCAACGTCCCTTCATGTCTTAATTCCAGTTAAATCTTTTAGATAGCATGTAAAGCTAAATTTTTTAAGTTTTTTTTTGTAGGTAAAAGAATATTTCCTAATAAAGTGGATGATACAAAGGAGAAGGGGAAAGAAAACTCAGAGAAGGAAGAAGAGATTCAAGGACAAACATGAGGAGTAATGGGGATTTATATTTTAGATGTCTCTCTAAATTTTAGAGGATTAACTCAGATTACCACCTAACTAGAGAGGATCCGAATCGAAAGAAAAATTAGTAAGAGAAAATTCTCGCAGCGTCGTGCGGGTTTAGCGCTAGTAGTTTGATAGGGCAATAGTTATCTTTGGAATTACAAGTGTGGAGATAATTTTTTCGCGGACTAAAATAAGCTACTAACCGTGCTTCTTGAAATCCTCTCTTCACACTTTATCTCTCATGTTGGTACGGATCTCTTTCATGTCTTAGAGCATCTCCAATCGGTCTGCATTTCTCCAAAATGCAGTCCGATGACATTCCAACCGAGCTCTAAAAAATAGAGTCTGACTGTAAAACTCTCCCACATGCTACATATTTGGAGCTTTTCCTCCAAATATGCAATCCCCTCCATATGTCACTATTCACCCAAAAAATTCCTATTTTACCCTTCAAACTAACTAATTACTTTTAGATATTCAACTTATGTCCTATTTAATTATTACTTTATAATTTTTATATACTTTTAAAATAAGTAAAAGAATTGTTAAATTGAGAGAAATTGAAATATAAATTGAGAGAAATTGAAATATAAAATAAGTAAAATAATTTTTATATTTTTAATAATTTTCATATTTTAAATTAATTAATGTATTTTTTATTATTTTATATTTTTTATATTTTAAAATTATTTAAAGTATTATGTAAATTATCATTTAATAATATGTATTTTAGAAATGGAGTTTGATATAATGATATCATGTAAAGAATATACCATTGTATATTCTTTTTTAGAGGGGAGTGGTTGGAGTGACCCCCTCTAAAAAAGAATATACAATAGTATATTCTTTGGGGAGGCTGCAAAACATTGGAGATGCTCTTATTGTTTTTTCTCATACTTCTTTTTTTATCTTGAAACTTGTTGTTTATGAACAATGTTGACGGCTAAATCTAATAGGAACAACGACTTATCATTAGGACTGTCCAACCGAGCCCGGGCCGGGCAAAACCCGTGATCCGGACCCGGACCCGGTTGGCTCGGGCGGGGTCCGGGCCCGAGCGGGCCGATCACCGGGCTGACCCAGTCATTCTTTTTTCTTTTTGCTTAAAATTTTATTTTTTTTGTTAAAAAAATTTCAAGAGTAAATAACAATAAATTAAACGAAATTTTGATAAAAAAAAAATCAATCATATTATTAATCACTTCTAATTATATAATTTACAAGTACAAAATTATAGAAATTAAAATAATAAAAATAAATTCTTTATTAATAATCACTAACAATTATAAATTTATTTTGGAATTTGTCACATCATAATAGTTGAATACATCTCAACTAGGTTGACACTTACTCGTCTATATTACTATCATTTGCAGCTCTTTCCAAAATAATTTATCAAAAAATTTCAGCTAAGAAATAAAAATTACAAAGTAATGAGTATTTTTACAATTCTACTTTTTATCTCTATCTCATATTGCTAACTCATCAAGTTTATCTTTAATACTAGTCATCTCATCGATTCCTTTAGTTCCCTTCTCGTATCTCCACCAATCTTATAGGCACATTACCGTTTGTACGGTAGACAGATCTAGCGATGTTTTATGGTCATCGGTCAAATGTCTTGATATGCTGAAAGCGGATTCTAAGGCTACCGTAGAACATGCGTTATTAGTAAGTCACATGCTATGATGAAAAGTATAGGACATGAAACTATTCCATATACTCTCCACTGTTGCAAAATATTGAAACTATTATTTGACTTTTAACTAAAGATACAGTTAAATATTGTTCAATTTAAAAAAAAATTATTGATAATCCAGATCCAAATTCATATCTACCAGTTAGCTGAGCTATCATTAATTCCCTATCAAAACTCTTATATTTGCCCCAACTTAAACTCGTAGAAACAGAAGTTGTAGATTGATATGTACTTATACCATATCTAGCTGCATACTCATCATATAATCTTTAAAATAAGTTCTAATAGTATTATGATGAGTAAGAGCAATAATAGTTTGCTCATCATCAGTGTATATTATCATATTACCATACAAAGAATTTAACAAATTTCGAAGACCAGTATCCTTCAAACATGGATCAATAAGAACCCTCAAACCAAAAATAATAGAAATAGACCTAAAATACTTATTAAAATTACTTTTTATTTGAAAAATCATATTTACAAAATAATTATTCATACGATAATTATTAAAAAAAATTGAATATTTAAAACTTGTAAAGCAGCTTGAATAATAGTTGGATAATAACAACCAGATAATAACATATAAGCATCATAAAAACTTGTAGCATCTATTTTACACTATATATAACTAACCATTCATCCTCAGTTATTTCATACATACTACCAGAGCTAGAACTAGAAACATAAAGAGCAATAAAATTATTTATAATTTCTTTATACTCTATTGCTACATTTAACATTGCATAGGTAAAATTTCACTTTTGGTCAACATCTTTTGGAATTACTCTGGGTTTTAAATTTTTTTTTTTTACATAATTGTTTTCATCTTTTAAGTTTTTATTCAGAAGCATTATGAGCATCAGCTATTGTCCTAACATTTTCTATCATGAATTTAATTTCACCAAATGCACTTTGAACAATTAAATTTAAAATATGATACATACATCTAATATGAAAAATATCACCATAACATGGCAATAGTAAAGATGATTTGATATAGTCTATAGCTATATTATTACTACTTGCATTATCTAGTGAAAGAAAAAATATTTTTCTAAAATTTCTAATTTTATAAGTTATTCTATTAATAAATTTGTAATATTAATATCACTATGTGAATCTTCAAATGCAATAAAAGAAATAATTCTTTTAAACATTTGTCAATTATCATCAATCCAATGTGTTGTGATACATAATAATTAGTTTGTGCTCTAAATGTCCAAATATCATAAGTTAAAGAAAATTCATAGTTTAAATTATAAAAATAAGAAATTATTTTTTGCTTGTTCTTCATGATAATATTTCAAAATATCACGTTGACAAGATTAACGAGATTTTTTTTAAATGCGAGATAAAAACCATCTGTAATCATATCTTTAAATTCATTATCTTTCATTAATTTAAAAGGAATGTTTTTAATAACAATAAACATGATGACGCATTTCCTAGCTTTAATTGTGTCATAGTTCCAATTACCGAGATTACAGGACGATGATGATTGAAAGAGTAAAGATTGTCGGATACCACCTTGAGGTGTTGTCTGACCTCTGTTGTGTTTTTCTAAATGTGTTAGAGGTGGTTGGTGCCGCTTTTATAATGAGATTGGAAAATATGGCCGCACAACGCATACTTAGCCTTCTGGGTGAGAATTCTACCATGTTGATCTATGGTGACTTCTATCTTCTCGAAGAAGTTTCACATGTCGAATCTCGACCTTTTAGGAGCTAAGTGTAGAATCATCACCACCAGATTAGTGATCAACGTCGGTAGGAGGAGTAACTGTAGCTCCTGTATGCTGTAGTAGGAGTATTAGGACTCATTTCAACATCGGGAGTTGAGATTTGCCCTTCATAATTGGAGGAGGAAGCCATTTGATTGAAGAATTAGAGAGTAAAAGTGAGAATAAGAAAGTATTAGAGAGAAGTATATGAGTTTTGGATGAGAAAAATAAATAAAAACTCCCTATATTTATAGAGGCAACCCCTAGCTAAATGATCAAAATACCCTAAAAATTTGGCCCTTTTTGACCACTAGTTGAGATTCATGTGCAATGCACGTGTTAAATATCATAATTATTTAAATTATTAAAAATAGAATAAAAATAAAAATAAAATAAAGTTTTTTGTAGGACTGATCATCAACTCAAGAAGCTCTCTCTTAACTGAAATACTGTCATTGTTTCCTTCAACCCAGATTGTGGCCACATGATCTATAATTTGTGAGTTATAAACACAATAATCTAGTACAATATCTATATTTATTAGTATCTTAAAGTTTTTAAATGATGGGCGATCATTTAATTCGTAAAGAAATTTTTTATCTGAATTTACTTGCAATATGTCCATTAAACTTTTAGTTGTGGTTTGACTCATATTCACATTAACTTTTAGTTATGGTTTCACTTATATTTACATTATCTAATATTCTCATTCAATTTTATAGTCCATTCTCTATATCATAGAAGTAAAACTGAAAGTATGAAGAATTATTTTCTTGTAAAATTAGAGCAGGGATATTATGATATATTTCGCTATGCGCTCTAAATATAATTTTTTTTCTTTGATGCAAGGTTTCTATCAAATCTCACCCTAAACGATGTGAATGAAAAATACTAATATAACTCACTTGCTTATGGTAATTGTATTGTATATAGGATGTATAACTCATCTGGAATATTCATATCTGCTAGGTGGATTTTACTGTATGAGAGCAACATGCAAGATGCTCGTATTCAAACTTTTTAACTCTATAAAAGATACAATATTTTAGAGTGCATAGCTAATATGTCGTAAAGAACATATTGGTTCATGAAGATTTTTCCCTAATAATGATATTATTATAACGATATTACTATTTAGTATTAAATCAATTTTATTATATGAGATTATATGACCCTTTTTAATAAACTATAAAGTATATATATAGAAATCTCAATGCTTATAGCCAATAGTTGGGTATACAAAGTAAGGTATATATCTTTATAAAATATACATGGGCGGTGCAGATAGCTATACAAAGTAAGATATATATCTTCATAAAAATTTCATAGTGAGTGACCAACTACAATCATCCTAATTTAAGCATAAATAATTATTATTTTAGTTACTAATTTTGTACGCGTAACTATGAAATAAATCTCAAGCAAAAATAGAAATTAAAATTGTATTAAATTTAAAAGTAATAATTTAAATTATTAAGAACCAAATATTAGTTCATGTGAGAAAATAAAGTAATTTATGGTCTATATACCTATATAGTCAATCAATCGAACGTATTATAATTATGATGACTACAGCCAAAATTATATGGTGGATTCACATTAAATATAATTTATAAAAAATAGTACATTAGAGTCAATATCTTTTTAACCATTATATAGATTGTCAAAAAAATTTGCATATATAAATTACACTGCTTAGGAACAGTGATGTGTTGTATGCTTATCTATGGGCCAATAATCTTAAGAATAACTTACTCTTCAATATCATCATTAATTTACATGTCTATGTATTACACTAAAAACACAATGAAAATTTAGAAAAATACAAAAAAAAAACACTCTTAAAAAATTTTAAAATTGTAAAAAAACACCCTAAAAATTTGTAATTTACAAATACTCAAAACTATTAAACATTACATTAAAATCAAGAAATTACAAAAAAATATTAAAAAATTTCAAACTTTGAAGGAGTAATTTGCAATGTCCTAAACTTTAAGGGTGTTATTTTATAAATTTTAAATTTAATAGATTTTCAATCATTTATGTTCTTTTCAAAAAAAGTTATGGGTAATATTGACTATGAAAGGTTTTTCCTAAACCTATACTTTTAAAGTGAGTATGATATTTTTTATAAAATTTTAATTTTCTAGGGGTTGTTATAATTTTGTATATTTATTTTAGTGTTTATAGGTTAGAAATTCTCATGGTGTTTTTTTATAAATTATGAATTTTAAGGGTTTTTTGTAATTTTTTAAACTTATAGGTCTTTTATATAGATTGTAAATTGTTTATAGACTATTTAAAATTCTTATGCTTTCAATTTACTAATGAGTTTGAAATTCACAAGGTGTTATTCATAAATTTTGAATTTTAAGGTTTTATTTATAATTTTTTAAAACTTTAAGGGTGTTGTCTATAAATTATAAATTATGTAGGGTATATTTATAATTTCTATATTTTTAATATACTATTAGGTTAGAAATTATCAGGATTTTTATAAATTTTACAATTCTAAGGGTTTTATTTTCAATATGTAAAAATTTCAGCGTGTTTATTGCAAATTTCATAAATTTTCAGGGTTGTTTTGTGTTATTTGTAGGTTTTTAGTGTGTTTATAGGTTTGAAAATTTTAAGGTGTTTTTTTATAAATTATGAATTTTAGGGGTGTTTTTCTAATTTTTAAAACTTAGAAGATATTTTCTCCAAAGTAAAAAAAACCCTTTAGTTTTTACTTGGCATATATTTTTTAAATTTCTCACTAAATTGAAATAAGTAAAATTTATAATTTTTAAGATATTTCAATAAAATTTTAAATTTGTATGGATGTTTTTGCAATTTAAAAAATTTAGAGGATAATTTTTACATAGTCAAAAAAATTTAGATCAAACGTATTTTTTTTATCCAACGTAAAGGATAATTAGAATTATATCAAACGTATTTTCTTTATCCAATAACATGTTAAGTCTCATTATGAATATGATAAATTATTTAGTTACTTATTCAAAGAAAATAGGATAATTAGAATAGATTAGGGTAATAATGTAATATTTAAAAATGTTAAGAGTAATATTGATCATGGAAAGATTTCCCCGAACTCGTACTTTAAAGCGAGTATATGATTTTTTGTGGTATTTTGATCAAAAGCCAAAAATGACCGTTATGGCCGTTCGGACCGGGCCAGGCCCGGGCCGGCTCGGCCCGGCCCGACCACAACGGTCACATTCGCCCAGGCTACCCGGCCAACGATTACATTCGTGACTGTTGTGGCCTGACAGGGCCTGGGCCGACCCGGTCAGCCCGACCAAACGGTCACAAATGTGATCGTTGGACCATCAGGTCAGGCCATTCCGACTCGACCCATTTCCCGCCAAGTTCGGGCCCGGACCCGGGCTACCCCCGACGAACCCTTTTGGTGGCCGGGCAGAGCCGGGTCCGATGCGAGGCCCAACCAGGTCTGGCCCAGACACTAGGCCGAGCCTAGACACTAGGGCCCAAATGGATACCCCTACTTATCATCGTCATGCAAATGACTTACTAGTAACATAATGCCCTTGTGATTTTTAGTAACAACCTAAAATATGATTTGTGCATAATTGGTTGAATAAATAAAGTTCATTCAGGTCTGATATATATATGTCTTTATATCTCGCTTTATGGTCTTCACGACTAAAACCAGAAGCTGCATATATATAAATACTAGTATGTACCCCGTGCCAAGCATGACTCTCGCCTCTTTTCTACCATTGCACTTGGAACACCCCTCCTCTTAATTTTAAAATGGTAAAATACAATGAATAAAAGAGTTCAACTATAACCAATTTTGAAAGGGGAAATTACCTTCGAAAAATAACAAAAATATTATTTGAGGGTTCAACTATAAGTAGTAAATTGAGAAAATTCGTGAGATAAGGGATAGAGCATTATGCTGCATTTACATGTAATTAAGTCACAAATCATTAATGTTGTTTGATCTCAATTTTATTTTTATACAAACTAATTCCTACAGCTAGCAACTGTAGGGTGAAAATTTGATTCTTCCGAAGAAAGGAGTTTCGTTTGTATTTATAAGAAAGCTTA
>NC_033798.1:125395372-125409683 GCF_001876935.1 Asparagus officinalis | reverse complement strand
GGAAAGAGCTTCCTCGTACTTGGCTTGATCAAACTCTACAACGAGAGTTTCAACAGTTGTTCCAGTGAGATGGACATCGGATTGTGCCACCACTTCTTCGTCAGAGAAGCTAGTCCCCAGCAGAGTCGCCATCTTTTGTTTGTTGGAAATTTGATGTAAAAAGACAAAGAAAGAAAATTTGACTTGTATTCTCTCAAAATCGATTACAATTTGGATTCCGATTACAAAAGAGAGGAGAATGAATTTGATTCTCCCCTTTGTTTAAAACTGGGTTCTTCTTGGTAGCGGTGGAGTGCCTCCTTCGATTGATCGCGTCGAACTTGCTCTCCGTTGACGATCCGACCGTCCTTCTTCACTGGAATAATTGAAGTGCTTGCTGACTTCGGTTTAGAACTCTTAACGAGTGTAAAGAACTCTGAACGAGTTAAGAACTCTGATAAGAGTTGTTGAAAACCGAATGTCTGGCTCGATGTGATTAACTTGTGTTGCAAGTTAATTAAGAACTCTTGACGAGTTTAAGAACTCAGAATGAGTTAAAACTCTGTAACAGAGTTGTTGGAACCGAAGATTCG
Source organism: Asparagus officinalis (assembly GCF_001876935.1). Classification (NCBI taxonomy): domain Eukaryota; kingdom Viridiplantae; phylum Streptophyta; class Magnoliopsida; order Asparagales; family Asparagaceae; genus Asparagus; species Asparagus officinalis. Next base: position 125,409,111 of record NC_033798.1, on the reverse strand, counting down.
GTTAATTGCCAAGTGTATTATGACGTTGATGAAGGGATCCTCCGAGATTTGATTAACTGATCGTTGATCAGTTCTTTGATCTTCAAAAGATCTCCTCTTTCGTGCTGTTGAACTGCTGAGATTTGTTGACCTTGGGCGGGTTTGATGCCAGCTCCTCCTTAACCTTATGCGGTTTTACTGTTAAAAGCCGATTCACCAACCAACCGATCAACCCCTTACTCTGTTGAGTAAGTCGGTTATTTATAGGGGGTTAGTGATGTAACCAATCCCTAAATCCGCTCCTAAGTGGGCGAAGATCCCTCAGAACGTGGGATAATGGTTTTGAGGCCGTTCGACTTGCGTTTGAACAAGTCAAAACGCCTCAGTTGGCGTTATGGGCTTTAACTCTGCGTCCAAGGCTTGAGACGCAGAGTTAAATCTCTGTTAGAGATTTGAGACGCACAGGCCGTGTGCGTTGAAGCTCAACTCTGCGTCCAGAGTTTGGGGCACATAATTGAGTCTATTGAAGAACGCACGTTATGTGTGCGTCTTGTACTTTAACTCTGCGTTACAGAGTTCGATGTCTGCTGAGGAACACACAAGTGTGCGTTTTGAACTTAGGAAACGCAGGAATGACTTTCTGCGTTTGAGAGAGGTTGTTGACTTGTAACCTCATCCATTATAACATTGCGAAGGCTATTGTTTATTGATCCTTGCCTGTTATAGGATATGAGAGTCGTCAAATTGTAACTCTCACTGTTGGTTGCGAAGGCTGCAGAATAGAGCTTTCATCAGTTGTCGGAAGCGTCGTCGAATTGTAACTCTTCTCGATCTACGTGAAAGGTCCTCTATTTACCGCTTTCGATTGTCGACCCGAAAGCTATTTGATTGTAGCTTTCGTTGTGAGAGCTTGACGGGAATCAACATCCATAGTGTTTTGAAGATGAATATTTGCCCATAGCTCTCTACCAAGCAACTCACCAACTAAGTCCAACCTTTTATTTCTGAAATCATTACACTGCTCATCAGCATCTCTAATAGTTGCTAATATCATATTAGTCATGCTGTTGTCGCAGCCATCAAGATCAGTCATCTCAGGGATGAGGCCGTGTCTATAGCGGTTGCAGAATTGCGGATGCAAAGATCAGAAAGTCGTCTGATTGTAACTTTCATTATCAGGGCTTGATAGGGATCGACTATCCATTGTGATTTTTAGACAGCCTACAATAGCTCAAGTACCCCGCGCTCTTGATGCCCGGACGGATGCTCTCTCTAAGCATGAGTCGACAAGCTCAAGGATCAACTCGGGGTCTATCTACACTGACACCCTTGAGCGACCCAACATCTCCAAATCACCAGAGACCATCATAGAGTCTGAGACGCCTATCATGCCCTGTTGGTTGGATCTTATTATTCTCTATTTGACACAAGGTACCTTGCTTGAAGATCCTGTCGAAGCCAGACATCTATAGAAGAACTCTCACTGCTATCTCATGATTGATGGACAGCTCTATCAAATATCATGCTTGAGCAGCGGTTTAGGACCCTATCTATGGTGCCTTTGGCCACCAGAGACCAGCTATGTTCTCAGGGAGATTCATGAGGGCACATGTGGAAACAATTTTGGGGCCGCAGAAAGTCATCCGCTAAGAGTGCTACTGGCCTACCATATTGGCTGAGTCGAAGCAACTCGTCTCTCATTGTAATAACTGCTAATTTTTCTCATTCATCTAACGAGCAGCGGCCACCGAACTAACCTCCATTCAAAGTCTCTGTAGGCGTCAAAAAATGCTAATAGATATCCAAACATAGAGAAGATCATCCAAAAGTCACAAGAATGAATCTCATACTGTCTTAGAAAAGAAATCAAGGCAGATATGAACTGTCTCGCCAGCGAGACAGTGTTCACTGTCTCGGCCAGCGAGACATCTTTTAAATGATCAAAAGCCACCTTAATAACTGTCACACACGTGTCCATTAACTGCCAAGGAACGTGGAAAACATCGTGGGTGAAAATCACGTGAATAACTGCCAAAATAACGGAGTTTGAAACGTGGGAAGGCAGTTACAGCAAAAACTGCCGAGCAGTTGCCTTTTCCGAGACAGTATTTACTGTCTCGCGGGTCGAGACAGCAAACACTGTCTCGCCGTACTAATGTCGTCATTTGTTGCCAGTTTAATATTGTCTTTTATTGTGTTTTTTCAGTTACATACCTCAGAGGCTATAAATACCCCCCTAGGGTCACTACTGACGAGGATCGAGCATTTGATAGAGCAATTCAGAGCAGACTTGAGTTCTTGGTGTGATTCCTTGAGATTCGAGCTTTGACTTGATCTTAAGAAGAACGATTGTCTTACTTTGATAAGATCTTCGTTTCAAGTTCTCACTTCGATAAACGAAGGAAGAATCATTAAGCCCCCTTCATGATCTGTGATTTGGTGGTCCACGAGTCAAAGCGCTCACGGCACAGGCAAAGTCCCACAAAACAAGAATCGATAAACGATTTTTGTGTTATTTTCCAAGAGAGTTGTAATTTTCTCAATTTTTTATTGTAATTCTCTGTAAACAATCTAAGTTTTAATGGAATCATCAATGAAAACAACTTTCGACGAAAACAGTCTCGTACCTTTTGCTCAATGGGGGCTGGATTTACTAGGTCCTCTCCCCCTGTCTTCGGGACAGATAAAGTTTCTCATTGTGGCGATTGACTACTCCACCAAATGGATTGAAACCGAACCACTGGCCAAAATTGGTGAGAGTAACGTCACAAGTTTTGTATAAAAGTCCATTGTCTACTATTTCGGCGTGCCTCGGTCCTTCGTGACTGACAACGACACCCAGTTCGACAGTAGGGACTTCTGGAGCTTTTGCGAGGAATACAACATTCACCTCAAGTTCTCCTCAGTCGCCCACCCAAAATTCAATGGACTTGTAGAGGCTGCCAATAAATGCATCCTCCAAGCATTAAAGAAGAAGGTGGACGCCACAATAGGAAACTGGGTTGAGGAGTTGCCTAGTATCCTCTGGTCGTACCGCATGACCCATAAGAACTCAACCGAAGAGAATCCATTCAAGCTAGCTTATGGCGCCAAAGCAATCACTACAGTCGAAGTAAGCATGTCAATCATCCGACTACAACACTTCGACGAGAACCTGAATCCGGACCCAGGTCACCAATCAACAATGAATCGTCCGCTAGTACAATAACAAGATCTGACCAATGAGATTCAACGCTGGCGACCTTATCCTCCACAAAGCTGCTTTCGACAAAGACACCTAGAAAGGCAAGCTAGCTCCCAACTAGGAAGGCCCGTACACAGTCTTAGAAGAGCTGCGAGCATGCACCTATCGGTTAAGGGCCCCAGACGGGAAAGTCCTACACCATCCCTGTAATGTTGAGCACTTGAGGAGATATTTTCAATAATTCTGTAAACTTCATTCAGTATTAATGGAATTATTATTGAAACTGACTTGACTCCTGTTTCGCACTCCTGTAGTGTCAAATCTATGCAGAAATTCTAAGCCATTGGTGCCTTCTCAGGGTAAACCTAAGACACACTCACCATATGGTCAACTCCCACAATTGCCACTTGACCATTATGGCAGGGCCGAAAAGACCCATGCATCTACCTAAGTCTTGGGCACCCAATCTCAGTGTTGTCATTTATCGAAAAGCCTCAGTTTCATCTTGGCCACCCAACCTCAGGGTTTTCATTTGCCAAAAAGCCCTAGCTTCGTCCTAGACACTCAACCTCGGTGTTGTCATTTGCCGAAAAGCCCCAGTTTCATCACGGGCACCCAACCTCAGGGTTGTCATTTTGTCAAAGGCGCAAGTATCTACGTAAATCCTGGGCACCGAACCTCAAGGTTGTCACTTTGCCGAAAAGACCTTGGCGTCCTTAATAAGCCCTAGGCGCTCTAACTTGCAGGTCTTCTTCGACAAAGACCCAGACATCCCGCTAACATAAGGCGTAAAATGAGCTAGTCGTCTCGACCCCTCAACACTCGGGTCGTCCCAACACGGTCGACTCACAACAATCACCACTTGTTCTCTTAATCAGAATAAAGCTATAAGTAAACAAAGCAAAAATAAGGAATGATTGAAGGCAAACTCTAGAATGAGAGCAAAGTCAATCTTTATTCCAATTCTCAAACTTTATTACAAGTTTCATTACAATATCCACGTGAATATTTACAAAAGGCATGTTGATATTTATAAAAAGAAAAAAGAAAAGATACAAGCCCTCAAATCTCTCGACCAGATCCGGGAGTTGAGCTTGAGAGGTCCTCTGCAGGAGCGGCAGAGCCAAGAGCAACAGAAGAGGAAACGGGAGGGTCTTCTCCAGGGTCCTCCCCCCGACTCGTCGTCGCCGTCGTCCAGGGTCCTCCCCCGACTCATTGTCGTTGTCGTCCAATGCCAACTCCAACCCTCCTCCACTCACCTCAATCTCCTTTAGGAGGTCGAGGTAGCAGGAGACTCAAGGTGGGTAAAGACGGTCGGGCGCAAGGCAAGAGTCAAGGGGGAAGCAGTGAAGCCAGGTAGTCGACTCCAACCTTGCAAGTCAAGGGGCCCTGGCGTCAGTCATCGACCACCTTGGCCCGATACTGTTCTGAATCCAGATGAGCGAGCCGATCATCTAGGTCCTTGACTATTGTCGTGGACGCCTGATGAGTTGACCGTTCGAGGTCTCTCCTCAGTTGCTTAATTGTTCTCACTGTAGCTTGTAATTTCCTTGGAGGAAAATTGAATGTCACGGTAGTTGAGTTTCGGTCAAGTCAAGCGTCTGCAGTTAAGTTTTGTTATGCATTTAATAAACTGCATTTGATATGGGACCAGTTTAAATCGGGACTCATCCTTTGTGGCTAGTGGTAATCGTTGAAGAAGGGCAAGGATATATATATATATATTATGAATTACAAATATATAATTATAACTCCATTATACCAGTTAGCGTACCCGTGGCCTAATGGATAAGGCGTCTGACTTCAATTAAATTATTTATTTAAAAAAACAATATTGCCTTAAAAAAATAAATAAAATATCTCGCGCCGTTGCCGGGGATCGAACCCGGGTCACCCGCGTGACAGGCGGGAATACTCACCACTATACTACAACGACTTTGTTGTCCTAAGAAAGGAGTTATATATACTCGAGCACTACATATCAGCTATCGGTTTTTGACTTGCCAACTATTTATTGAACTATAATAAACTTTTCTTCGTGATATCTGTGAAGTTGATATATTACTCAAAGGAGAAATTTTCAAAATAGCTTCATTCTCAAATTTAATCCCAAAAATCGACCCAATTCATGATTATCTAGTAAAACCCAGTTTATGGCCACCTCAACAGCGTGGTCGTTTAAAAAAAATCGAATAATTAGTAGGGGATGGCAACCCCGACTAGTTAGAAGCTCTTCCACTTCGAGCGGCATTAGCAAAGCTACACCCCGACCAAAGGGATCGGGGTTGCCAACCACGTTCATTGTGGGAGCTCCATGAAGAGCTTGGATTAGCAAAGCTCTTCATATTATTGGGATTAGCAAATGTACATATTATTGAAAATGTACATATTATTGGGAAAGACCGAATAACGTGAATCTTGAGTCGACTTCCAAGCAAGATCAAAATAAGTTTACAGAACAATACGATAAATACATGGGCATAATTTATTCAGAATTTCAGACAAAATTAAACTTGGAAGTGACCGTAGTCCGTAGAAAAAAGAGTTAGGAAACTTTTTCATACTTTGAACCAAACAAAGAAATAGCAAAAGAAAAGAAAAGAAAAGAAATATGCTACTATTTAAGTTCTATAAAATTTTCCTACAAATCCGCACAACCCATATTCGTTCTCTCGTCCTCGTGTTCTCGTGTCCTTTTGTCGGCTGGAGCGGCAGAAGATTCGATCGATCAGTACGAGAGGCTCACATTCAATCGAACAAGTTCTCCTCCCTAATTGAAGTGATGATTATCACCTACGGTGACTGTGTTTGGATCCTTTACAATCAATTGATGATGACTCTTAACTCATTTGTGTTCTCGGTCTCTGCTTCAAAGAAATTTTTCCATAGGTTCACGAGACTATGAACAATAATTCTGCTTTGCTTTTTCTTCATATAGAAGAAAGGAAAATGATAGGGGCACACCCCCAATCACATCTCCAACCACACCACCTAGAAGAAATAGATGTGAATTTGAATTGAATGCAATTTTTTTCTTTGATGATCACAAGGTACTTGCATACTTGAAGAGAAGAGTTGAATAAGGAGAAAATGTGACTCCATTTTGTTTTTAAGAATTTTTCCTTTTTTTAATCTTTATATTTGTTTCTAAGATTACCCCCCTATTTATTTCATTTGATTGTTCAGTTTAGCATTTAACAAGTCACCTGTTCCGCGCCAAAGTGTCAAGAAAAAACTTTGGTTATCAAAATTCAAAAGGTGTGAATTGTAGAGTGCCAAATTACAAATAACCCTTCAAAAGAGCATTACCCAAGGGTACTTTTGTAATTAAGGGACCAAATTGCAATATACCTAGGATCTGAGGGACTAATGAACAATTTCATAAATGTGAGGGACTAATATGGAATTATTGAAGATTTGCGGGACTAACATCTAAAAAAAAATCCGAAAAATTCACAGCAAACCTTTCCAATACAAGTCCTGAAGAGAGAGATCAATCACCGGTAGTACTAAAACATTTCGCTTCAATTTGATCCAATGCTGGCCAACTCACAAATTAACTGATCCCAATTCAATCCATCCCTCAACCAAAGTAAAGATCTCAATAAAAAGGTACTACCATCTAAAAATATACGAAATGTCACTCTCGTAAACTATATATATAACCAATAGAACAGAATCGTTGAAGTTCATCATCAAAGCCAGAATTAAAACCACATCAGGATTAGCTAGGGAGTCTCCATAATTTTTCTTTTATTAGAACCGGAGGAAAGTTCCAATTAGAATCCTGATCGTATTAGAAGTTGCATTAGTTCTCTCTCTCTCTCTCTCTCTCTCTATATATATATATATCGACCCATAGCTAGTCAGCAAGAGAGAGAGAGAGAGAAGTCCTCATGATGGCTCTCAACACCTCAGGTTCACCTCTTAATTCTTTTATCTTCATGATTCTAACTTTTAAACTTTTTCTTGGTCTTCTGATCGATAATCGATTTTCAAAACTCTGACAGGTATGAAGACGTCGAGCATCGGAAAGCCTTTGTCCGGCCTCTCACTCGAGCACGGCCGCCCGTTGGAGTACCCGTCGGGTTCGAGCCGCCCCGTGCTCCGCAACGGGAGGTTCTACTGCCTGGCCAGCGACGGAAGCCTCGCGACGTTCGACCCCTCCCGGGGCGAGTGGCGTGTCCTCGACAGGCCGAGCCCCGTGCACGATGGCGGCGACGTTATGCGCTGCTCCCTCGTTGAGCGTAACGGGAGACTCACGTCGGTTTTCGTGGAACGGGAGAGCCAGTACGTTAGCGTGTTCAGGCTCGACGAGGAGGAGAGCGAGTGGGAGGAGGTGACCTCGTTGGGCGGCGGCGGCGGCGGCCAGGCGCTGATCGTGGGCTATCCAGAGACTCTACTTCGCTCCTCAATCTAAATCTATTTGCACTCAAAAAGAAAAAAAATCACAATCATCAACTAGATAATTAATTAATGGTTGTGATTACGTAACGGTCCCCGTACTATTTTATTCGGTTTATTAGTTAAGCGACGACTACTCTTAATGTCCTATTTGTTTTGGTCAAGGAATGCAATTGAACTTTTTCCCTCTGTATAATTATTGAAATATTTGTGGGAAAGACAGTTGCCCTAGAAGTGCATTCGAATAAAGTTTGCAGGATCCCGGACATACATTTTATTTTTGAGAGAACTCTAGAATTTGGAAAGAAAAAAAAAATATTCTTCTCAATTTTGTATATGCATGTTAAACATAAATTTAAGTGTCAGAGGTGTATCTGCACATAGCTCTTTGTTATATTCTAAAACTAAGTCATCTTGAAGAAATTATAATCAAATCTGATGTAAATAGATGACCATTTTAGAGGATTAAAATTGCAAACAATTCCCTTGTGTGTTCTCCGGCCTATTTCTAGCTCGCAATCCAATAAGGCTTGATAGCACTTAAAGTACCATATAGTTCCCTCTACTTTGCACTTGTATACCCTCAATTGTTTTTAGCGGCACTTTATACCTTAAAGTTTTTAAAATTTACACTTTAATACCCTCAATTATGTGGGAATGAGAATTTCCCCAAATTTTTCATACGGCCATCACATGCCAATTTTAGAACACATTTTAGCTCTTAGTAATCGTTAAATTCACCATTAAACCTATCGAAATTCCATTTAACGTTAGAATTAGAGTAGGTTTAAAATGAATTAACGCTAGCTAGCTTCAACAGTAAATTTAGCAAAAATTAAGGCTTAAAAGCTTCTATAATTAGTATGTGGGTTCGAATAAGAAATTCCAGAGAGAATTTCTAGGAGGGTATTTAAGTGCAAATTGTAAAACGTTTTACGGCATATAAGTGCTACCTGGAGCAAAAGTAAAGCTACGCAAGTGCATAGCTGAAGAAACTGTTGGGAATTTAAGTGCAATTAAGCCTAGAAAAAGATCACGGCCCAACATACATTCACAAAGCCCATTAGAGCTACAAAGCCCAAATATGTAGCATGCACCCTAGAAAAATTGACCTTGGAGTTTAATTTACTCTGCTAAAACTAAAATTAAAAAAGGGTTTAGTGAAAATCAACCCCCAACTCAATTTTGACACGGGGTTTAAAGAGGCGGTTTGAGTCTGGAAACGAGGGGAAAAAAATAGAAAATCAAAATCCAGGATTAAAAATATGAACACAGGTGAGATAAACCCTAATCCTTATCAATGTCCTTTTTCTAAAGTTAAAAGTTCAAATTTCTTTAACTCCTATAACTTGATTATAATAACTTAAAAGCTTTGTAGTCCACGCAAGGATTTCTAATTTGACAAGTATCTGATGATCGTAGACATTTAAGATGCTACGTAAAGTAATTGAGAATCCTTAATTGATTAGAATTACCCGATTCTTAATTTAATAGGGATCGTGGTTGTATTGCTAGTTGGGTCTAAATAGTTTTCAAACCCCAATGGGGTTTCTCAAGTTCGAGCATACATTTATTCGAATTAAATTAAAATAAAATCATAAATTATGCATCTAATTAAAAATAATAATGGCACCAGCCCAACATGCATTTATTCGGCCCATGGGTTGATTGAAACCCAATAAACTGTGATATTTTTGGGTTTATAAAAAAAAAATGTTTACGGGACCTATCAGAAGCTACTCAAGGGATTTCCACATTATACAAATAACCCTTCAAAAGAGCAGTACCCAAGGGTACTTTTGTAATTAAGGGACCAAATTGCAATATACCTAGGCTATGAGGGACTCATGAGCAATTTCATAAGTGTGATGGACTAATATGGAATTATTGAAGATTTGAGGGACTAACATCTAAAAAACCCCCGAAAAATTCACAGCAAACCTTTCCAATACAAGTCCTGAAGAGAGAGATCAATCACCGGTACTAAAACATTTCGCTTCAATTTGATCCAATGCTGGCCAACTCACAAATTAACTGATCCCAATTCAATCCATCCCTCAACCAAAGTAAAGATCTCAATAAAAAGGTACTACCATCTAAAAATATACGAAACGTCACTCTCGTAAACTATATATATAACCAATAGAACAGAATCGTTGAAGTTCATCATCAAAGCCAGAATTAAAACCACATCACAAATAAATAACTATATGACAAACTTCTGTTTCAGTAGCAGCACGCCTTTATTTTGAATAACATTTGGTAAGTAGAAGCATTACGCAGATTCACAATACCAAGGTTTCACATAATAAAAGCCAAATACGTAAGTAGGTGGGGGGATCCATAAAGTAATTTGCCATTTTCCTAACATTAGTACAAAGATAGGTTGTAGTTATTTCTTCCCGCTCTTCTTGAGCCCAGACCCTCCGAAGGCTCCCTTCTGAGATGCCTTCGCCTTCAGCTCCTTCAAAGCCTGTTTCGAACAGAGCACCGACAGAATCACCGAGTGTTTTCCAACAAAGGATTGATAGAATCAATCTGTGTAATATACTTTTAAAGCTAATAAGCATGATATTAAACCCCGCTCAAAAGTTTAGTACAAGCACTCACCTTTTCCTCCTCTTTCTTCTTCTGAATATTTGCTAGGTCAGTCTAGAGAAAGCAGCAAGGTAATTAGTCAGCAACAGCAAAAAAATAAAATTGGATATGGTTAAAATGTTAGTAACAACTTCCAATGATCAGAACATAAAAGGATAGCCAGCAAATGCCAGAGAACTTGGGGTTACATCCAAATTAAAAAAAAAACAGTGTAACTGATAGAAATAAAGGATACATTCAAATAAAAAAATAGCGCAACTGGTAGAAATAAACCAAATGCAGGAGACGATTGCGTTTTCTGTGACTACACTTCTGCACATATATAATAGTGAGAGCAACCATCCACTATGAAAACATTCCAAAGCAAAATAGTTTCATAAAGATAAAACGTAGAAACAGGCAGAGCCTGCCCCCCCCCCCATCCCCCAGTAAGGATTAATTTATTTGCTTGCATGTTACATAGAATTGCTCGACAAGACTATACTTCTAATATCCAGAAGAGTCTAAATGAATTTATTCATGTAGGTCCTTGTGCGCTCTAATTAAATTACCACTCTACTACAATGCAACTCTACCAAATAATTTGTCAGAAATCACCCGTTGATCTAAAATTTTGAAAATTTACACTCTTGTTAACACAAAACAAATTCTAAATAGCATAAAAAGTTCACAGCACAAAACCACTTTCCTCTAGTATGTGGCAGTTTAACTTAGCTGCATATCTACCTGGACCCTGCACACAACTGAGTTTCAACATATCAAGCAGCCCCATTTATATCAAACAAGCCTAACTGAGTACTGAACCACCACAATACTTAAATTACTTGCCAATCTAGTCCTATATCCAGGCTGAGATTATGATGTATATCAAGCAATCTTATTGAAGGACAATAACATTCCCATACAGTCCAAGCATTACAATGTTGATAACTAGTATAACAGCTAGCATAACAATAAAATCAATAGATGAGAAAGAGTGAGGGTTTTAGGATGGCTATATTGTATTAATCAGCAATCAAGAAGTTCAATTCCCACACCCAAAAAAATGATAACATGAGAAGAATACAAGAGTAGCATGCAATAAAAGATAGAACCTCTAAGAGGTCCCGCCCGATGTTGCACTGTATAAGCCGTTTGAAGCCAGTCAAAATAGAGCTACGGTTCAAAAAAATGAAACGTGGTGCTTATGCTAGTTAAAAGTGGAAAGAGTCACAGTTCAAAGAGTGCCCGGACTGTCCAGAACTGAGGTAGATAAGATGAACATGACTTGGAAGTATTAAAACCTTTGTCCCAGCAAGTTTAACAAATAAACTGGCCCATAACAGAGAAATGGAGAAAACACGAAATCCTCCTATAGGCTGACATAAATCTCAACTTTGCTACATTTTTAGGACACAGACATATGATAAACCAATTTACATGCCTGATGCCATAATCTAATAACTCATAATGATCTTACGAGACAAATCTTGTTTTACTTTTTCCATGTCCAACAACTTATAATGATCATATGAACTAAAAATTTTACTAACTTTATCTATTTAAAGTGCGATAAAAACACATGGAAATCGCAATTTAACAAAGTCTCATTTCATCATCAACGCAAAAAAATTAACCAAGAGGTATTGGATGATGGCAACTGACATGACGCTGAAAAAGTACCAATTTATGATAACTGAACTTCAAATATGAGAAATATATTGTTTTTTAAATCGCATTTACATTTGTTATTACGTATTTCGAGTGAAACCAGCATCATAGTACCTTTTTGTACTTTAAAAAAAAATTCTCTTTTTAATAGATAATGTTTAAAAATAATAATCTTCACTGAAAGATCAAAATCTACAATAAACTAAAATTTCACACCAAGATCTAATTGCAGAGGATCAAGAGTAAGTCGATTCAAGCAATACCTCATCGTACTCTTTCTTATCGGCCTTGGGTTGCTTCAAAGGTTTCGCCTTTCCACCTGACAAAAACAAAAAAAAGCAGGCAACAAAATCAAAATTTGAGTTCTATAAGATCAATCTCCGACGATGAATTAGGGTTACAAAGTGGAATTAGATCAAGAGAACTACCTTGTTTGGACGACATGATGATAATTGGGTGAGAGAGGAAAGCGGAAGAACCCTAGAAATCGAAATTCGAGAAAGAAAAAATCGATTGAAGGTGATTGGCTCTTTATTGGGCCTTTTATAGATCTGATTGAAGAGGGAATCTATCGGCGTTGGGATTCGTACGTGGGCTTCAGGAGATAAGATGGACTGAAAGTTTTTTGGGCCGTGACTTGGCTGAGCCCAGGTAGATTGGCCCTCATCCATTAAGGGCTCGTTTGGTTGGGTAAATTTGAGATAGAAAGGAACTGTAGCTTTTGGCAACTCTACAGGTCATTTCATCCAACCAAACGGGCCCTAAATGTGTGGAGTAGATCTAGAACCATCCCAGGTTATTGGGCTTGATCATGATTACAACTTGGTTATGTGCGCACATTTTGAGGGACTACTATGAAATCTATTGGAAGATTTGAGGCACTAATATCTAAATAGCCAAATGCCACGTAAGAAGCATAACAAGCCGCATGAAATTTAGTTATCAGAATTTTTGCTCCGGTGAAAAAAGGCACTTTTGTCACTGCATCCTAGTTTGTATGCCTTTATCATATTTGTAAGAAGAAAATATAGCGAATTGGTAGCCAGAATCATCAAAATACACCAACCTAATAATTTAGTCATTCTTACATTAGGCCCCGCTTGGCAAATGGTTGAGGAAGATGAATTAAAGAGAAATATTAATATAATTAGCTCATTCGATGACCCGAAAGACTAAATTGTTAACCCCTTAAATAAGTTTTATGTTAGCCATTATGATATTTTTAGTATTTGGAAATAACAAAGATTTTGACTATTTTCTTTATAAATAGTAGGGTTAACTCTTAAATTTTTTAAGAAAAATTCCTCAAGGACCCAAAATATGGGACCAATAGGGGGACAAGTGAGATGTCCCCTTCCTATTGGATAATGAGTTGGCCATCATTAATTATGACCAACTCATTATCCAATAGGAGGGGGACACCTCACTTGTCCCCTCTATTGATCCCATATTTTGGGTCCCTATAGCAAAGCTCATTTTTTAAATAGGAGCATTAATAAAGCTCTTATTTTGATGGGGTTAACTCATTCTAATCCCTTTAAATAGGTTAGCTTAATCTTTCTGCATCTTTTACGTTTAGCAAATTATAAAGAGTTAACTCACTTTAATCATTGTATAAACTTTTTGTGTTTGGCGGGTTACAAAGGGATTAAGTCTCCTCAACCCCTCACTTAGCCCGTTGCCAAACGGACCTTAAGCTCTAGGCGTGTATTTCCAATCACACCCTCTTACACAAACTCAGACCCAGTAAACATGTATACCTCGCCTAGCCCCTTTATTTATGTTGGAACTTATTAACATGGGTAGAATGGTAACTACCCATCAATGGTAAAACCCTAACCCCGACCACAGTCGAGAGATTTGGACGGTTTATATAACAGAGTGATTTATTTCCAAATTTTTTGGGGGGGGGGGGGGGGGGGGG
>NC_033798.1:125378168-125395362 GCF_001876935.1 Asparagus officinalis | reverse complement strand
AGGGGACCTTATAGCAATAACCATAATTTGCGTGAGTAATATAGAAATAGCTCGAAGCCTAAGAGTGTGTTTGGATTACAATGAGGTTAAGGGAAGTTGGAAACTAGGTGAGAGAATAGAAGGGAACTCTGTTCCCTTCCCTTCCTCTTGGTTACACCTCAATTTGAGGATAACAAATTTTATACTATTAGGCCCCGTTTGGCAAAGGGTTAAGGAGGAGGGATTAAAGAGAAGGGTTAACTTAGTTAATCCATCGTGAATGATTAAAAAAATTCTAAACCTGTTTGGATACGATACTTAAGACGAAGGGTTAAGTCTTTTGTGTTTGGCAAATGAAGAGGGGTTAAGGAGATTAATCTCATGATTTTTTTTTAAAAATACCACTTTCGCCCTTATTGAAGATTTATAAATTTCCACCAAACACATCAAGCTCCATGCCCTTATTGAAGATTAATATCATGGTCCTTAGACTTGCTAATGATATTTTTTTGAGAAAATATTTGCTAGTCATATTATGAGAGATTATCAAGAGAGAAAAAGGAGCAAAAGTTACTTAACATAGCTAGTTTGGAAATAAGATATCATTAAATGAAAAAAGTTACATGTTTTCACCTCTCATCTTGAGAGTGAGCAGTTTCAGAAGTGAGACATCCCTCACTTTTACAAAACCATTACACCATACATGCATGTGTAAATACAAAAGGTCATGTGAGCTATATACTTTGGAGCTCTTACTAATACAAAATACACTAAAACCAAAAAGAAAACCAGTTCTCATTGCTACCTCCTCGTCTGAGATCCACATTGCAATTGACAAAATACAAAAAAGGTGTCTGACACACCCCCTCTGGTGGCCTGGGCGCCCACGAAACCAGCCTTGCAACTTGGGAGAACACTCTATATCTAGGTCCAAGTTATGCCGCAGTTGCACATGGTTCTATGCTACAGTGTTTTGTTGAAATACAGGATCATCCTTTTCCATTGTAAGATGGTCTGGTTCGCTACAGGGTACATTCCCATATATGCTGCCGAAATGAACACGACATCCTCTGCCACAATTGATCCAAACCATCAGGTAGAGCATAAATGTTCTTCACTGCTACAGGCATGAATCGAGGCCTTTGTTCCTCCATGAAACAATGCATTAGCGCCTTCTAACCTGGAAAAGTCCATTTTATCTTGCCAGAGAATTCATTTGTATCAGCCTCAAACATTCTAATAAAAGATCAATAGAAGTCAGCCTAAATGCTCAAAAGAAGCCTATGGTAGTAATTTCATTGGAAATCTCATGTCTGTAATTTGTAATTGTTTATTTACCTATCAATAATTTACTTTGGCTTAATGCACATAGAGCTCATTTTTTGGCATATTTTCTGTCTACCTCTTTGTAGACTTCCTGATTCTGTATAATGCATACATATTAACTCATAAAGGTAAAATGATTTGCTTGCCTGCTAACTTATTGCAACTTCACTCTTTAGGGTTGTCTTTTTAAGTATATTTGAGTTGTGCATGCTTTTTGCCTGGTACAAAGAATAAGATTTAAATTTCTCAACCTGCTGCAACCTGGTAATGGATAACTAATACACAATTTGTTGTGAAATGATTCCGACGCAATACAATCTGACCATGTAGAAAGGCTTGTGATGCTCCTTAAAATTAGAGATACAGATGACACTAGATTAAGTATATGCTTAGTTCAATAGGCAGAATGCATCAAACCAGTAAGCTTTTATAAAGTAATCGAACAGCAATTTTATATACAAGCTGTAACATGGATCACTCTAGAGAATTTTTTTTTCACCCAAGAAAGAAATAAAATGGAAATGTTTCCTGTCATAATTGAACAGCAATTTTGATTGATATTAAGAAATGAACAAGTGAAGGTAAGAAGTTAGTCTAGTCCAATATATTTTTATTGTAATATCTAGAAGGTAAATTAAGCAAAGCTAATACTTAATAATCTGTCAGACTCTACCTTATGGAGCTGTGCATGTTATGGATTGATACATAAGATTAAGATAATAATCAATTATTGCTAAGATAAAATGTGGTAAATGAGGATGGGTAATTCAGAGGGCAATCTATTCTACAAAGAAATCAACATTTGGTCTTAAAACAATTAGTCTTCACAATAATTCAATTCACATCATCTTGGATTCAATCCAAATTAAAAGCTACTTTACTAACAATTTTAACTTTTTTTCTTAAAAACATATCCAAATTCTCTCTATTAAGCCTCTATTGGCAGCAATAATAATGTTTACACTATTAATAGTCATAACTAACAAAGACCAAAAACATATAAAAAAACGACAGTTCTTAAATTATCTGACACAATAATTCAACAGATTAATAAAGAATCTGTAGGTAGATTTCATAAGATTTAACCTCAGCTCGCTAAGAATCTACTACAGTAAAAACACAAAATTACTCAAATTATTCGGAGAAAAAAATTCATGAAATTGGTTAGCTCATGGAGATCATCACCTGGCCGCCATGGCTCCAGGACTTGAGGCGAGCAATAAAGGTTCCAGCATGAGAGAATCCATCACCATCGCCAGCAAGCGCGTGCTCGAGGCTTAACTGGATCGACTTCGATTCAGAGGAGAAGGATGAGGAAGACGATTCGAGATCGGGCTTGCGACGGATTGGAGGAGAGAGGCTAGGGTTAGGATTAGGGATTAGGGAGTCGAGATCGGGGTGAGATCGTTGTACGCCTTCGAACTCGTCGTCGTTTTAGGATGAAAAAATCGCCCAAATTTTTCCACCGCCTACCCTCGTGTGAGAAGGTGGAACAAGGCTTGTTTCGCCTTCTAAAGAGGAATTGTTATCCTTTCTTACGACGGGTTAAATGGACTAACCGGGTCACGTGCGGGTTTGTTAACCCTTTTTTTTTTTTTTTCTGTTTGGCTGGCTAATGAAGGGTTAAACCCACTTAACCCCTCATTTATCCCCTTGCCAAACACAGCCTTAGCGGGTGACCAAAGGAAACTAGGTGAATAACTTCATCTCCTCAATGTTCCCAAACGAGGTGAATGGTTCCCCTAACTTACCTTCACCCTTATTCCCCTGAATCCAACAAGCCCTAAAACCCTAGAAATTCCCACTTTGGAATTGGAAGTTTGGAACCCAGAAACTCCCCTATAGCACAAAAAAGAGCTCTCGACATGCCCCAGTCTAAGCGCCTCTCTCTAGAGGAGGAGGAAGAGGAGGAGGAGGAGGTGATGAGCGAAGTACACGTGGGCTGCCCTCCTAATTTCTCTGGTCCCTATATCTCTCACTTCACCTTCCCTTCTCCATTATCGTCACCGGGTAAACCTCGATCGCTAACCCTTTCTGTTATTTTTTTTTGCCCCCCACCTCCTTTTATGGGCTTTACACATTTTCCTGTGGATTGAGTCCTGTGACATTCTAAGCCTGGAATTGAACGACGCTGCCATGATTAACAGCCATTTTGAGAAATGGGTTTTGCGAAAGATCAGATTTTGACGCCTCATTTGTCTTCTCTAAGGGTATAATTTAGTAAATAGTTGCCACGAGGTTCTCTGGGGCAATCTCTGTTTGCATTCAAAATTAGATCGGCAGAGGGTTGAAGATTACTCTACTACAATTTTCTCAAAATTTTCAATTAATTATAGAAGAGAAAGTTAAATGGACGGGAAAAACAGTGTTCTCAATTATTTCAATCTGTTTGAAGGCTTGGAGGAATCGTAAGAACCATATCATCATGTAAAAGATCCTTCTTTGATACAATGTAGGGAATCGTATTTTTAGGTGCTGCACATCCAGAGAGTAGCTGATTAGTTCGAGATACTCAGGTTGTGTGCAAAATGCATACATTTCTATTGATATCTTTTCTAGCGAGCTATAGGTAATGGGAAATAGTAAATGTAATAGCTTTTCTTTTTACGTCTCTAGTACTTAAGCGACAAAAAGGTGCGGCCGTGTGAAACGCCAAATACTCCATCTTGTCATTCTATAATAGTACCAAAGTAGTGCCAAAGGTATGTTATAATTAGATTTAAACTATATTTTCATGCCAACCTGCATTCTTTCAGTGAAGGATGCATCGACTGAGTTTGTGGATAATTTTTAATCAGGTATACAGGATTGGGGACATAGTGATCAACTACAAGAAGGGGAACCTTCGACTGTAATGCTTAGACTAGATGATGATGGTGATCTTGCTCTAGCTCGGCGAGGTGTTAAATCCTGTGAGTTTTTAGTAGGATCCTTACTCACCTTATCCCTCTGCTCTAACCGCAATTTTTTATTTGCTCATATTTGATCATAGTATACAGTGGTACAGAGTCGAGCCCAATGCATTGAGGATCTACATCCTCATGTCAAAGATACTTCAAGCGAAAATCTTACTTTTGATGAAGATGGCGATCTTGTTCTAACTAGGCAAAGCAGTAATTATGGCAAGTCTCTGCTGAGTCCCAATCTTATTGTATGTTACCTTGAATCTTTTTCTGAGATTTAGATCTACAAAAGTAGGCAAACCTAAAAAAAAATTAAAAGGTATTATTATGTTTTCATCAGTTGTTTGAGATGCATCTAATTCTTTTCTTCTTATGTCTACAGAAAGATATCCAATTTGTGCAGTAGCTATCCAACACAGCATCACATCTTCACTTCCCAGTGTTGGACTGCAAGTAATGTTTAAGTTCCTAGCTTTTTATTTCCATGCACTTATGGCATTCCACCTGATCCTTTTTCCTATGTTGTTTCAGGTATGGATGGCAGCGTTGGTGTTAACTGATTTTGTATTGCACAAAATTTCTACTTCCTCCGACTTTAATGGCACCACTGCCCTAGAATTGGGTGCAGGAACAGGTGATTTCATTGTTTCAAATTGACAGGATATTAACTGTTGCATAATGATTTGAAGTTCCTCTATAAGTTCTATTTTCCTCTTAGGAACAAGTTGCTGAAGCATTAACTGGGTATTCTTAAGTACTAAAATTTATTTTGTAACCTTTCCCAGGTTTAGTTGGTCTGGTACTTGCATTGGTTGCTCGAACAATCTTCATAACAGGTTTATTAGCTCATTGCTTTAAATATGATCAGCTGCTTCTCTCTCATAAATCTCCTGTGTAGCAATACAATCAGTAGTCTAAAATAAACAGCATTCCACATTCCAATTTACTTTATATAAACTGCATGTTTATTCCTTATGAGGAATATTACATTCATTATGGACAACAAAAGAATATGGAAGTGTAAACAATTTTAGAAATTCTTCTTGTATCATATGAGTCTATGCATGCAATGAAATTTGTGTTTAGGAATTCAGGTGCTACAGTAAGTGATAGGAAAACTATTTCATGTTTGAAACTACTATTATTTTATTGCTGGTCACCTTTGTTTGATACAGGCTTTACATTATGGCAATCCACAGATAGAGGTTCTGATGTCCTCGAGAACTGCACAACTAATATTCGTTTAAATTCTAGCGTGCTTAAATATCCCGAGACTAGTGTTTGTGTAAGGGAGCTTGATTGGAGGGAGCAATGGCCTCCTCGTGTCCAAACACGTGACTCTGAATCTCAGAGGTGAATGCCTTGTCATTTCTTCAGTTAACATCCATTTTTGTAACTTGTTGGATAAGGGATAAGTTCGTTTCAGCCTTAAGAATTACAATTTAAAAGGGTCGTTTACATATGTAGCTTAGAACTATGATTATATCCCATGAGTTTCAGCCATGCCCCCATACTCTGCCTTTTACAATTTGCCGTGCCCTGTACCCATAACTGTGCAACTTAGTTCCTTCATCATCATGTGGTTCATTTTAATGTCACCAATGTTATATGAGAATTTTTTTGGTTTATCACTGGCAATGCTTTTGGCGTTTAAATATGTAGTTTCATATTGTTAGTTTACATGTGGAAGTAAACTTATTTAAATGTTCTTGTTCTTCTTAGTATCATTCTTTTCTTAAGAATGTTATTGAATAAATCGCTCAACTAAACAGAGATAATATTCTTAGTATGTTAAGAAAGGAAATTTTATTAAAAGGAGAAAACTTATGCTTGATGGAAGAAGACTAATGTATGAAAAAGGTGGATAACTGCATCTACTGACGTGTAACAAAATATTGTGTTCATTTCCACACGCACTTGCACATACACCCAATTGCAAAGCAACAAACTACTAATAAGGTATTGTTACTGCTTATTATTATCCAGATTACAGTACTCATGGACGCCATCAGAGATCGAAGAAGCTGAGGGAGCATCATTTCTTTTTGCCGCTGATGTAATTTATAATGACGAGCTTACTGATTCTTTTTTTAGCATCCTTGAGAAACTAATGTCACGAGGTTCAGAAAAGGTAATAATACGTAGATACCACGAGTAACTAAAGATATTGAGCCATACTTGCAATAAACTACATAGATTTGATCTAAAATCCTTTGGTCTTTGGGGCTAGGTGCTATATTTGGCCTTGGAGAAAAGATACAATTTCAGCATGGATGACCTCGATGTGGTTGCTAATGGTTATGCTCATTTTCAAAGTTTTTTGAAGGACGAGGAGGGTAAACACTCTTTAAGATTTAAATGTTTTGTAGTTTTAAATTTATTTTTAGATCGACACTTCATCAATGGCTGATTTTTCCGCAGAATGCATAAGGCTTGATGATAATTTGCTTCCATGCTTCAAGGGTGAGCGGCTGGATATTTCTCACATCCCGCAATACATAAGAGAATATGAAAGGGGGAAGGATGTTGAATTGTGGAAGATTACATATTTTTCGAATAAACCAAGGGAATAAAGTTTCTTGAAGAGTTGCTTCTTCCTAGAGATCAGTGTTCATGAAAGCTTTGTAATTTTTAGAGTACATGCTGACTAATCGTGCTGTGAAAGAAGAGAAGTTTTATCTCATTGGAATATTCAAAATGTATGTTTGATTTATTATGAAAGGTACTTGTGACTTTCATAACTTTTGTAGAGTCCAAATTTTAGGGAATAGGGTCAACAGGATAATTATATCTATGTTCATGGTATATAACAAATATTAAAGGGGTGAGGAGAGCTCTTTTCTACAATATAGCCAAGTAATTTTTGTGATAGGCGTAGATAAATGTCTTGATATTTGATATGTAAGCGACAAAGTATGTGATTCAGATTGAACTCTAAAATACAATGACAAATGAACGAGTGGAAAAAAATAAAATTAAAACAAAGGATAGTTCCGTTGCCGGGACTTGAACCCGGGTCTCTCGGGTGAGAGCCGAGTATCCTAACCAACTAGACTACAACGGATTTGGAGTGCGATTATTTTTATTACATTTAAATATCATTCAATAATGATCAAATCGCTCAGCTCCAGCTTCAAAGGGTCAGACCTCATGATGCCCACGTGAGATTACTCAAGGCACTATTCTTCCATAAAATGTAATAATGCCAGAAAGTACCAAAATGCAAGCCTGTTCCCCTGGCTGCATGCACGCACCTAACAGAAAGAATACACAGTAACAAGCGTCGATAGAGCAACACAGTACAAAATGAAGTACATGGCGTGACAAAATCGAGCTCATACCTATAATTACAGTGATAGTATCCATCTATTTCATTTATGTTCATTCATCAACTACAACCCCGATGATCAACCGATATGCTATTCATGCTCATATACCGAATTATTTAATACCGATACAGCAATAATTTAAGAATGTCAATCAGCACTCTCTTAGTCCCACATCACGGGAAAAGATGAGAACAACAATTCGCAGAAACAATGTTTTGCTGTCGATATCATTAATTGATACAGTCAGGCCTTCAGGGAGCTTCTGAAGCCTCTGAATCAATCTAAATTCACCACGTAATATTCTCCGTCCACTACACGCGTACAAAAACACCATTTAAAAGTTACTGAGTCAATGAACCAAGCTTCCTCTCAAGCCTCTTCGCAGAGCGAAGAGCTTCCAAAGCCTCTGCCTGCTTTCCTTCCCGTTTCAAGTTGAGCGCCTTAATTTTTTCAGCCTTTATCATCTCTTCCAAATGACTTCTCTCTCCCTGAAAGTTCCCACTTTTATCTGAATTTGTTTTCGGTTCTAATTTCTTAGAGGGTTGTGCACTTAATTCATTATCTTCCCACCCAATTGATTTAAGAGCAGAGAGTAGCTGAGGATCAAACAAATCCTCAACACCCACATCATTTGAATGTGCCCTAGTGCTTGACCCTTGGTTGCTAGATTCTTCTAACTGGCTCTCCAATGCCTTGGCCAGTTCAAGCTCTGCCTCTGATTCATCTATCTTCCCCTCTCTTCTCAGCTTTAGAGCATTGCGTTTATGAGCAAGGGACTCCTGCTGCAGTTTGAAGCGATCACGACTAGATAAGGGCTTTTGAGCCTGTTGGTTGGTTCTGCTCTCTTGTACAACTGAAACAGAAGTTGCTTCAGTTGCAGGAGCTGATACAGTTGAAGTCATAGCATTGGATTGAAGAGATCCCCCTTCTGGGCTGTTCTCCAAGAGTTTTGCGTGCCTTAGCTCTTCTCTGGCTTCAGACAACTTCCCTTCTCTCTTCAGTGCCACTGCCTTTCTTTTATGAGCTAATACCTTTTCCTTTTGAGTATCTGTCACATGAGCAGTATTCTGCTCGGGTGAATTATCTGCCTTTGCTCTCTCAACCTTTGACTGCAAAATTTCACCATCGAAGGGAGATGTGCTAGGAATAGTTTTGGCTGTTCTTTCTTCAAGTTGAGGACCTGGCTTTCCAACTGAAACTGAAGTGTGGGGCAGAGGTTTGCCTTGGTTATTTCCTTTTGAATCAATTTCTTGATTCCTTATTTTTCTGCCCATGAGTAATGGTGGGGAGTCTTCATCCTCTATTGGTACAGAATCAGATTTACCTTGAGAAGATGAAGGCACCGAATCAAATGTAGAAGAGGCTTCAATGTCGGCTAACTGCTTTTCGAGTTCCTTTGCCCTTTCAAGCTCTTCTTCTGCCTCCTCAGTCTTACCTTGGCGTCTTAATGCAAGGGCTTTCCTTTTTACGCTCAACAATTCCCGTTGGATCTCTGCCTTGCTCCTCCGAGGAACTATAGGAGTCTCATGGAGTTTGTTATTTTCCAAGTTTGCAGGCTCACCATCATCATCCCATCCTAGGTTCTTCAAAACCGACATCATTGCAGGATCATGCAAGTCCTGCTCTGTTACCTCTGCTTCCTCTCCTTCCTCACTGAAATCCGAAGTCCTAATATTCATCTCTAAGTTCTTCGTGCTCATTTTAGGAGCAGGTCGTTTTGATGCAGTCTCCATCTCTTCTAATTGTTGTTCAAGGGCCTCTCCTTTCTTCAATTCTTCATCTGCCTCCTCTACGCGGCCTTCCCTTCTTAAAGCAAGGGCCTTCTTTTTCAGAGCCAGTAATTCTTTCTGAATTGCTAGCTTACTTTTTGCTGGCAATTTCCTGTCATTCTTCACGGTTGCCTGATGCCCAGATTTTTCTGAAGAAAATTGAGAGGTCGAACTCTTTGGCATAACCTCTGGTGCAAAGGTTTGCTGCCCATCAACCTGGATGGTTTCGAGATCCTTCTCAAGAAGTTTTGCTTTCTTAAGAAGCGCCATTGCTTCAGCTACATTACCTTCGCGTTTTTGGGTAAGAGCTTCTTTTTTCAGGGTAAGAACTTCATGTTGCAAGGCTTCCCGATCTAAAGGATTAGAATCCAGAAGGTAAGGAACTTGTTCATCATCTTCTTCTGTCCATCCAAATGATTTCAAGGCAGCACCTAATTCTGGATCATTCATATCATTATCGGTTACATCAAAATTATCATCAATTGTAAGCTCATCACCCACATTAAAAAAGTTGTTGAACTTAATGCCAGGGATCGATTCATTTTCCACTTGTAGGTCATCATGTTTGTCATTGTCCATACTCCGAATTAGTGCAGAAAGCTCATCATCTGAATCCTCAGAATCACCTAAAAGCTCCTGTTCTTCCAGTTGTTTTTCTAAGATTTTAGCACTCTTCAGTTCTTCTTTTGCTTCAGCAAGCTTCCCTTCACGTTTCAGCTGAAGGGCCTTTTTCTTAAGAGCAACAACCTGAGACTTATCAATGCTGCCTGCTTTTCTACTGGAAGAAGGTTTATGTGAAATTTCTCCAAGAAGATTTGATAGCTCACCCTCCAAGCTCAGATTTACAGGCTTTTTCTCTGCATGATGTAGATCAGCATCAGACCAGCCTAGTTCTCTCAATTCAGCTGCAAGATCACCTTTTTCTTCTTCGCCTTTTTGTGAGGGAAGCTTTTTCTTATTGCTGGATTCTTCAAAATCATCTTTCTTCTGCTCGGAAATGACAGTAGACAAGTTTGAAGTTCTTGAAGCCATTCTACGGTTCTTTCTTAATGCAATCTCTAAAGCCGCAGCTTGCCTCTCAAGTTCTTTACTGCGCTTGAAAAACTGAAGGGCTTCTGCAGATTTTCCTTTTCCCTTCAAAATCCTGTACTTTTCCTTCTCCTCGATTGCTTGTCGACGCAAATCTTCTGGACTATTTGCTCCAGTGTCAATAAGGGACCCTCCTTCCCTGCCTAAAGCAGGAGAATCTTCCTTCAAACTTGAAGATGATGCACTGCTTACACTTCTTAGAACATCCGGAGTCATATCAGCATGTGATTCTAGCTTGCCATCAGTTCCTAGAATCTGATGCAAGATTTCTTCCTCTTGACTTTGCACCTGTTTTGAGTTACCTGCAGAGAAAGATATAGATCACATTCAGAATTCCATTGTTTTAGTTAATCTAGCTTCCAAGATTCATCTTTGTGGACATATGCTAATTTAATCTAACTAGCCCCCAGTTCCCCACTCTAATTTTCAACAGTGGGAAGAAAATTATGAGAAAAAGAATGAAAACAGAAAGACTTCCCTGGAAAAGGAAAAAGGTTTTGTTTTAATTCCTTATTCTGCTAGCTTGATCAACGACAACAAAAGGACATTACTTCCCCATGATTATTAAAAGAATTATATGTTCGGATGCTAAGAAGGGTAAACAACTCAAAAAATTCTCTAGATAGAAAGATACATTCAGATACCAAATTAATCTACCACACCTCTTATTTACTAAAGCATGTTTATATGTGAAGTTAGAAGATGGCTCGAGATGCTGATGAATTAGAAACTTGCCTTTTGCAGCTCGATTTTTACCATATCTCAGTTCAAACCGTGCTGCATCCTCTAGCTTTTTACAAGGATCACATATTCGTACTGGAGAGTCACCTTGTCCTCGTAAAATCATTCTCTGCTGGGTGCAGCTATTGCAAAACAAACCTCCACATCTGCGACAATGATGCTGAAATAGAAGACAAAGGATCACAAGAAAGAGGGTTACTAGAAAAAAAGACTACAATATTTGTAGAGGTACACAGAATCCCTGCAAAAGATAACTATAATTACTCGATTAAGTCATATATATAAAAAAAATTCAACATAAAGAAATTTATCATTTTTTATATAAAATAACTTATGTGGGATATTTCAGGCAGAAATTCTGATCTTGTTCACACTATTGAAGAAAGACAACAGCATGTCACCCATCACCACAAAAACATCATGCTGAGTATGCATGAGCAGGTAATCACCATAATGAAATATTTATAATTCTCAGCAGACCAATTCAAAAAATAAAATAAAAAAGAAAGAGGCATTTAACCATTAGAGGTACTGGTCTAGTCTATCCAATAGTACAAAATGTATTAAGTCCTTCGTTACATGCAGTTTTGCTTACTACTCAATAAATTCAAGTATTGGCATTGTTTATCCTAAAATAACTTTCTTGTATGCACTTCTACATAACAGTTGACAAGTACAAGTCAATTTATGAGTGTATATTTATTTGTAAAAAGGTTTCTTTTTAGTTTCTGTTTCTAGTTAGATCTTGGTAGTTTATTCAGCATATTAAAAAGAGTAAATATTTATAACACTGGAGCAATCAGATATCAAAACCAATTGCATCAAAGAATGCATGTACACAGATTTTCAAAGGGTACAGATATGTGACTTTTGGTTCACATGTATTCAGAAAGGATTTACAAGTATTCACATGCACCAACACAAAACTAATCAGTCAAGGAAAGGGACTATTGGTCCATAGAATTACAATCTATATTCTAAAAGTGTGAAGGGTGTTAACATTTTTTCCAAAAATGTCCTTCAATTTGTAATATACTATCATTTAATGTTATGGGTATTTTATTTGTGCAAACTTTTGTCAAAAATATAATAATTAATAAAACAAACTCATTAAAAAAACTATACAAATTCTACCCATGGTTCATAATCCCCAAATAAATACATTATGCATAACTCCATTAACCCATAATTGAATTCATTGATATAACCCCAATCCCACCCCCTCCACCCCACATCCAACCCCCAACTGCCACATTGTATTCTCATTCATAAATATTTAAATTCCAACCTCTTTTTATTCAATTCATCTGCTGCAATATTCTATATGATTACTAGAAATGTGTTATTAACTACTGCTATGATTTATATTAACCAGGAATTCCTTTTTTCATATAATCAGTGCACTAAATATCGGCCAATATATCACTATATCAGTTGATATATCGGTTTTGATGCCCTTCTGATATGATATTTATGAAAAATATCGTTTTCTAATTTTTACATTTTTTTTCCAATATATCAAAAATATTGGCCGATATTTCATTGAGGAAATATCGGCCAATATTAGCTAATATCCAAATGAAAAAGATTACTGAGTTTGAGTTTGGTTTTGGTTCCCACCAGACTGGAAAACTTAATAAATTCCCAAACCCAAATACCCTAAATCCTTAGTCAATCTCATATTTCTCCTCCCTCTTCGTTCGACACTCCAGCTCAAAAATGCTAGGCAATTTCAGATACGAATCTCTCCTTTCTCTCCACTCTCTCTCTTCCTCTCTCTCCTCTGCTCATGTCTTCTCTCTCTCTCTCAGGCAGTGGCGGAGCTTGAAAAAATAATTTGGGGGGGGCGAAGTTACATAATAAACTCATAAATACTTAATTCATTCAAAATAATCACCAATTCAATGTTATATAAACATCTAAAACTTTGCACGCCGAGTTTTCATCTTCTTAAAATAATCAATCACAGAATCAGTATCAATTTCTTGAACAATCTCTTTCTCGATATACATAACTAAATTATCTGCTAAGAATGCGTCTTCCATCTTGTTGCGGAGCCTTGTTTTTACAATTTTCATGGCAGAAAATGCTCGCTCGGTAGTAGCTGTAGACACCGAAAAAGTTAGAACAAGACGAATTAAGCGGTCAACAAGAAAATATTCACTTTTCTTTTCAGTTTCAGCCAGTGTCACACATAACTCGGAAATAATTGAAAGACTTCTCAATTTTGGATCATTGCGGGCGTCGAGGACAAAATGTTCCAATTGAAACTTCAAAATGAGCTTATCTTGACCATCAAAATCAGCAGGATAATATTTGTCAACAAGCCGATCGCCCCCCCAAATATATATAATACATCAAAAAAATTTTGAAACGAAGGGGGGGCGATCGCCCCCCCAAAGAACAACTAAGCTCCGCCACTGCTCTCAGGCCTCTACCTGTATCTAATGTCTCTAAACATCATATATCATTATTCATGATGCAATTTCTTATGTTTAGAATACATTAAATATGTTTTGATTACATATTACAATAATATGTTACATACAAACATCATCCGATATGACACCCGATTCTTTTTACATATCCCCGATATATCCCCTATCTCTACAATCTGATATGGATTTTGGCCATCCAATATTTCAGATATTTTCGATATTTAATACATTCATTATAATACACACACATACACATAGACACACACATAGATACATATGTACATACATAGATATATACATACATTATACATACATGTATGTGTGTGTATACGTGCAATAACAACTAGATGATTGTAACTATAACGTATATATACCACCATATGTTTCATCGTTTCTACCTCTCATCTAGGAGTATACTTGTTATGATTGAAAATAATTATTCTACTTAATAAACTATCTATCAGTTCACATCCAATGATAATTAGTTAACATTTCAAATACTATCTATCCTTGAATTTATTATAAATATAAATGACTAATAATGAGCATAAATCCCTTGGCTTTTCAAAAAATGTATCAGAACATTTCGATCATAAAAATAATATAACACACCAAAGTATTGTTTACCATTGGATGGAATACAAAAAATTTTAAAATTAATTTTTTTCCTTAGAACATCATTATTATATAGAACTATTATAATTTTTATTCTATACCTATCTTTATGAGACCTATACTTTATAAGACTAATATAAACATTACCATGAGATTAATTCTCTTCATCTTTCCTAAATCATAATTCAAAACCCTCTTCATCTCCTATAATTCATAACCAAAAGAAATTTTATCCATCTATAAATTCACCCCTCTCACCATCAAATCCAAAAATATCACTCCTCAAAAACTTACCCTATTCTCCTAAAAAACTCCCTCTCCAAGCTCACTTATCCACCACCCCAAGGACATCAATCCTAAGTTTGTTGGAGCGTGACGATGTAGCATTGATCATATGCTCTGACAAGATCATACTCTTCTTTATAAATGGTGAACTTATACCTCGATCTCAACCATAGCACGGCGAACTATTATGCATGCTAGCCATTGATGTTCGACTGTCAGATTTACGGCCGAGGAAGGGTATTCTTCATAGGGCTTGCAATGCCAAGGAGGGATGGGAGCATCCGTGTTAAATGAGATTAAAGTTTTATCGTTTATAGTATGGGGTTATTTGTTTATGGGAGTTACAAGATTGGACTTGATATGAATAAAATATTTATTGTTTTCAACGTGTTCAACTCTCAATACTTCTTTAGCTCAGTTCTTTCTAAGTAAAATAGTTACATTGTTAAAGTTTTAATGGCTCGATGTTACAATCATGATCTATGTTGGATTTCAAATATTGCTAACATAATTATCATAGTTTTAATCACTGTTTTAAAAAGGCTCCGCCTAGTCCGGCTAGACATACGCCTAAGCCTAGGCGGTACCTAGACTACCTAACTACCGCCTGAGCGGTACCCAAACTACCCATCTAGGTTTTGAAAGGGTTTAGTAGACCATTGTCTGCTAACATGACTGCACCTTTTTGGCCTTGATCGTGATTTTCTATGTTGCAGCCTCCACGTCTTCTAGCCTCCTTCAAACTCTTTTAACCTTCAGATATGAACATCTCCACTATCTTCTCCGACATTCAGCAAAACCTTCTCGACCACCACTTAAATAAAGAAAGAGATTCGCCTAGACATCAGTCTGACACCCAAGCTTTCGATAACATTGACATTCACTATCAATTATTGTAATTAAAAAATAAAAAATAAAACCTCCTAAACTCTAGGCGTTTGGTCCAACGCCTAAACCTCCTAGCGCTTTCTAGTCTTGTCAGTTATTATTTCGTCTATTTAGTATTCAAATATGCATGGTTTATTATGGATCTAAGAATGCTATTTTTTTGACAATTTTATATAAATTTAATACATACTCTTATCAATTATTATGATTAAATAATTTTAAAAATAGCTAAACGCTAAGACACTGCCTAAGCATACGTCTAGGCGTCTAGACGCTAAGAGCTGGCTCAAACGTCTAGTTCGCCTAACGCCTTCTATAACATTGGTTTTAATAGACGAGTTCTTAAAATTTTTTGGATACAATATTTTGAACGAGTTACATAATTATTTTGTAGATTTAATAGTGAAAGATGGATTGCCTGCTGGGCCTAATCTCTCCAGATCCTGTAAGGTGACCTCATATCTCCATTTTACAAACAACCCTCCGTCTTATATGCTCCTTACAAAGAGGTTTGGTCCCTCTAGATCCTAAAATACTTTAAAAATAATACATGTGCCAATGTTAGTTGTAGACTCGTATGTTTGTGAAGACAATTCCTACATACCGTTAGTCTAGTACGACCTCAAATTAGAAATAAATAGTGATATGGAAATGTACATATTTTTATAACATGACATCCGAAAGACTAATTGGGGAAGAGTGAAACTACTCAAAGAATGCAAAAATTGTTTGCTGAATTTAGAGAATCTTAGTTATCACTTAGGTACTGTCTTGACTTGATATCTCCAAATGCTTAAGGATCAAGGAGGAATGGTGGATCGTATCTAGTCTCTGTTTTCCTTTTACAGCATCTTATCCATTTCTAATCTCTTTTCCCTTTATTTTCTTCAGCTTACTCACGTTTCCCACAAAAGATGGTTGATGGAAGCAGACCCTCATTGTAGGCTCAATTTGTTCTTCGTACAGCAAGGAGGTATCACAGGCTCTCGCCACGTGCTGAACAAATAATTAAAGAACCAGTCTACCTCGGTTTAAAAGCATATGCAAGTTTGTGTCTGTATGCTTTCGTGCCTCTGGTAATTGTGTTTATACACTCAAAAGTAGATGCACTCAAAATGGAAAGGAATAAAATCTAATACTATCTTTGCAACAATAGATGAGTTTCTAGATAAAGAAAGACATGATAAAATAAAGCACGCCCAGGAGCCGATTTTATTTTTTTTACACTAATCATCCAATTAACATATTTTCCCTCATTGAGGGTAAACTAATACTGGTTATAACTGCACAAAGGTCAAAGTCAAGAAAGTTCTACATGATTTCCGTGTTCCCATTTCACTTTGATTATATGAATGACTTTCTTCAACCTACAAGTCGATTTAAGGATAAACTAAAGCACTAATCAGTACTGTAAAAGGAACCAAAACTTACCCTCAGAAGTTATAAACACTGACACATACAAAACTCGTGCTCATTATTGATTCTAAATAACAAAGGGCATACCTTTCGGTTGATAAAAGTGAACTGGGAGGAGCATCCCTGGCAATGAGAGGCATCAACCACCCAGTTCCCCCCTCGCATCGACGGTTTCGAAGGCAACCCAATCTTCTCCAACATCTTCTCGGTTATATACCAGGATCCTCGACAATATATTCAATAATAAAAATAATTTCTTAAAATATTGAGCATCGTTCTACAGAGTTCTTCTGCCCAAAAAAAAAAGCAACATAAATTGTAAGTTTCAGCACTTTTACAAGGAATCGACCAAGTTTGAGGATCAATCATTCGATTTCGATAGCTATCGTTATCATCTAGAACTAGGAGCGGGCAAA
>NC_033798.1:125362533-125378158 GCF_001876935.1 Asparagus officinalis | reverse complement strand
GGGGCAAAAAAAAAAAAAAAAAAACCCTAACTCCACTTCAGCGAGACACCACGAGCCTTCGATCAGATACTTAAAGAGAGAGACTTGCCTGAAATTGGTGAAGATTATTATGTTGGATCGTGCGATCTCTATAAGAGATGAGCGGGGGAAAGTTTAGAGAGAGAGAGAGAGAGAGAGAGAGCGATGGCGAAAATTATTATGTTGGATGATGAATCAGAAAGTAGAGAGATCCCGTGGTTGAAGACGGTGACGGGTTTTGACCGGCTGGAGTCTTTCAGAGGATGGTTTAACCGGCCGCAGCCGGTTAATTAAACTGTTATGGTTTCGGGTCGGGTCTGGGTTTATGAGAAATATAACCCCATCGAAGCCCAAAAACTAATTAGACCCTGCAAAGGCCCAAACGTCCCAACCCTCTCTTCGTCTTCACTCATCACCGAACGCATTCAAATCGCACGGAGATTCGACGTCGCGATGGTTTATTTTTCCCATTGCAATATAAACCGAAAACAAAAACAAAGAGAAAACAAAATAAAACAAAAGATGATATTTCTTCTTCTATTCATTGCCAACGAGCTTATTTTTGAGTTGGGTATACTCACCTATTTCTGTCGCCTTGAGTCGGCCGATCTCTCCGCCTCCGATCTCGAGGCGGAGTTCCCCCGCTCTCGACGCCAGTCGTCGCATCCGTTGGAGCACTCGTGGACGTTTTGGTTCGATAATCTGTCGGCGAAGTCGAAGCAGGTTGATTGGGGCAGCTCGATCCGCTCCGTTCACACGTTCGCTACTGTGGAGGACTTTTGGGGGTAAGGCTTGTTGTCTTTTGAGAGATCTAGGGTTTTTCTTTGGGGGTTAGTTTTGTATGTAGCACGTTTGTATGGTACAGTTGAGGAAGAAATTGGCGAATTTGTTCCCTATGAAGTTGGGGCCAAAAAAGGAAATTGGTGCAGATTAGTTAGATTCCATGGTATATTGATCAACAAAATTCAAAATTTCCAGTTAAAAATAAGGATGACTTGGCAAATTGGTATGGTGAACCATAAGAATAAACTGACATGGGATTATAAAGTGCAATCAAGATGAATTATAAATGTTGCAATATGAATCTTATGATTATTATCAGGCCACGCCTACGAGCAAGGGATTTACTGTTGAAAACAGTATGCAACTCATAAAAAATTTCTAACTTACCAGTACCACAGCTTGCAAGTTCACATAAAGAAGTTGTATAGTGATCCTGAAGTCATTTTTGTTTAAATGTTGAAAAATAGAGTATATGCACAGCAAAATATGTCTTACTCATCAATAAAGGAAGCTAACGGTCTATAAGAAAAGCTAGAAAACGCAGTTAACCACCGCATTTCTAAACATAGAACAGACGGACTGCAGCCTGGCACCAACAGTAATAATCAAGATACTTGATGAATTTCAGATTAGTAAAAGCCTAACAGGCATCTAAGGGACACTAGAACATGTAAAACTGGTACTTTAACTCTTATTTGTTGGTTACTTTCAGATCTATTTTATCATATCACTACAAAACTATTTTGGATACACAGCTAAACTTAGCGTATGAAGAAGAATGTGTTGTAACATGAAAGGTAGCTAAGAAATATATAATTGAAGCTCACACTCAAAGCTTCATGCTTCTAAACTGTGAGACATTTACAACACCAGTACATATACAAAATACGATGGGGGTAGGTGTTCTAGCTGCGTAGAAAAAGAGGGCAGGCGAAATACTTGGAGACAAAAGATGTATATAGATGTTTATGGACACTGTTACAAGGTTCAGACATGGCAAACCTCAAATTTCAATAATAATTAAAAGGACATGTCAATGGGTAAACTAGTTAATATGTGTTGTTGGTTGTTATAAAGGAAGCTACAGACTAACATAGGCATTGCAGAGCATCGCATTGCCAAACGACAACCTTGCATGAGTACATTTTTGAATTCCTTTCTTATTACCCAATAGCATAGACTAGCCATCTCCTCACCATTTTCTTGCTACAAGTTAATGAACATAATGGCTGATTTAATATTTTGTATGTTGCACACTTAAGCAATATTTTTTGGCAATACTTGTGGTAGATTTCTTCCCAAGTCACAGTTTCCCGTCTAGTTTTCTAGATTATCAATGTCTGATGATGCTTGACGCTCATGGTATTAAGGTAAATCTTAATTACTAGTCCTTTGGATTATTTTCATCTATTGACTGTGAAAACTAGATCACAAACTTTTTATGATACTTTTGTTCTTACGAACTATTGTGGCTAATTGTTGGATCTCGGCCTTAGTATATTGCTGGAGACCTTCGTTAGATTGTGTGGCATGCTGTATTAGGTCTAATAACCGAACTTTAAGAATTTTTCTGGTGAGTTTGTGACGGCACGGGATGTTGTTGCTGGTAAACTTGTAAAGGCAACTCCACATCATTGTGCAAGATTTGACTGTATGGTTTTGGTTTGTCCACTTTATTGGGCATCTCAGTTTATAGATTATATTTCTTCCTTGGGAAGCCAGACAAAGATCTTTACTGCTTTAATTGTTTTTAAACAATAGAGGTTTAATCATCTGGCTCTATGCTTCCTCTATGGAGATTGCTATCCTTTCTGATATGTGAACCCAAATGCTACGGAGAACTTCTTATTTTCCATAAAATTGAAGCCGTGAAGTCTGACTTTGATCAGTGTTTTGGATATTGGAATGGTCTTTGCTGTAGATTACTTTGCACTTGTATTCATACAACCCACACATTCACACGCATTAAGTTTATGTCTATGTATCTCACAGTATACTCATGGATGCACCCTTTATACAAGAGAAAATGCAAAGTAGATTCTTTATGAACTCATCCACAGTGAGAATACAATTATAATACAAAGTTCCCCGCATTTTTGGAATATAACTGAAGTATTTTCTTTTCAGGCTTTACAATAATATACATCATCCAAGCAAACTGGCTGTGGGGGCGGATTTCAGTTGCTTTAAATATGGAACAGAGCCAAAATGGGAGGATCCAGTCTGCGCGAATGGAGGGAAGTGGACTATAAGTTGCTCTAGGGGGAAGGTTGACAATTGGTGGTTACAAACTGTATGCCTCTGACCTCTTTAATCTTTTATCTTAAATCATTTAGTTTTGCTCAATTCATCCCATCAACCTTCCTCTTTCGCTTCTGTTAGTTGTTAGCTATGATTGGCGAACAGTTTGATCATGGTGATGATATATGTGGGGCAGTTGTCAATGTCCGAGCAAAGCAGGAAAAGATTTCAATTTGGACAAAAAATGGTTTAAATGAAGCTTCTCAGGTATATATAGCTGGATACTTCTCTCTCGATTGTATATGTTTTTTGTTGCGTACCTTCCTTCACAGTTTCCGAGATAAACGTATAGTTGCAGTTTGATGTTATAAGCTACTCTGCTCTGTGAATGCCAAATAATCAGTTCCCGGAAAAGATTGCCATAAATCTGACCTATAAATAAATTTGTGTCCTAATACTAGAATTTCATTCCAGGCTCCAGCCAATATATGACCTAACTCACAGGAAGCGTCATTAATGAGTTGAATCAGTTCTTTGTTATCCTGCTACACGCACCCACATAAGCGTGTAGTGGAGATTAGTAGACTGGTCTGGTGTGTGTGTGTTTGTGTGTGTGTGTGTGTAAGCATGGTCATCATCATATCATCAATTGGCCACTCTAGCATGATGGTTCAACACATTCCCATATGGCCGTTTACATTCTATATTTTACAGCTGAGCATTGGAAAGCAGTGGAAAGAGTTTCTTGACTACAACGAGCCTATCGGATTTGTACTTCATGTATGTTCTCTGCTTGTAGAATTTTTTTTTTTTTCGTTTTTAAAAAAAATCTGTGGCTTATTTAGCTTAACGCAAATCTTTCTTGTTTCAGGATGATGCAAAGAAACACGATAGATTTGCTAAGGCTCGGTACCAAGTTTGATGTTGTTGAGAAGTATTTCTCTTGGTCGCTCCTTTAGCTCATTCAGATTGCTGATTGTCACAGCCATTAGCATATAGTATAGATTTTAACAGGTTTTTCTTAATGCTGTTATTGGGGATATCTGTTTGCTCTGAAACTTTGGATAGCCTTTGTAGTTGCTCATTAATCTTATTTGTTCATGGTGGGTTGTTTTTGTCCAGGTTTAAGAATCTGATGGGTTGTTGCCCTAAGTCCGCCCCCCCCCCCCCCCCCCACACACACACACACACAACACACCTTTCTTTTCTCCTGGTTTTCTGGTTATTAAGATTTTGAGCCTCAGTGTTTTACATAGTCTGTGGACTTCGCTAAACGAGACCAAGGTGGATCTTGTGCTTTCTCAAGCCTACAATCAGAAGTTTTGAAAGAATATGACTTGGAAACCTATGATTAAGCTATTTGTTCTGAGAAAATGTTTTTTCAGTTAAAACTAATTGTTACAGCTTACAAATACCGTGAACTTTATTCAAGTCGGATCAGTTAGCAAATATAATTTTAGACATGCGCCTGGAGAAATGCGTGTGTGAAATAATTAGCTATCTATTGACTTTGTTCAACGGAGCCAGGTATATCAATAGAGTTCGATCAGATTTCTGAGCTTGGTATTTTGGTATTAAGAACCTACTGTGGAGCCCATCTGAGCTGTATTATAACTATTGCTTAAGATGATATATATATATGTGCTAATCATCATATGCAAAACAGCCATACGCTACACTGTACGGTTGAATTTATCCCAATTGGCAACACAGTGACAAATAAACTTCCAAAATTTCTCAAAAAAAAAAAAAAAAAAAAATTACAATAGCTCTCCGCAAATTTCTACATAAAAGCTTAAAAATACGTATCAATCCGAGGAACAGCATTACAAAGAAGATCCCCACAGGTCTACTCTCAACTGATCAGGAATTGCTCTATAGAACTGAGTTTCTACTGTGTCTAGAATTTCACCCTACGGAAGCAGAATGCTCCTCAATTAAACATTCACCTCGTACTTGACAGGCTCTCACGGGAGGAAAGAAGGCGAAGAGCCTGCTTCGAGTTTTTCAGAACAGAAAAAGACCTTGGGACTCGCATCTTTCTCCTCTTTAGGAATTCTATGGCGTTCTGCTGGCACTGGGCAGGGGGTATTTCCTTCAGAAGCACAGTTTCAGGCCTGATAAACATCATTATTAGGTTAAGGAAATGATTATTGTTAGGATTAATTGCGGATAGACCCCCATAGATCTATTATTGCAGATAAACCCTCTAAGTGAAACTTTTGTTCTCTTATGCCAGCAGGAGGTCTACTTGTCAAAAAAGGAAAAAGAAAAAGAAAGAAAAATCTCCTTCTTGGCGGTTAACATAGTCCCAAAAAGAAATCACTTAGGGGGTCCATCTATGACAATAGAATTATAGGGGTCTATCCACAATTGGGTGATGGTAAAGGTGGTCTATCCACAATTGACCCTCGTTGATATGCATATGGTTTTCTGCTAGGACTACTGAAAGACGTACCCGGACAATTTCTGCTTTTTCTTCTTTTTGTTGGGCTTGTGATTTACAATCTCCTCTTCCGAGTCTGAAGCGAAGGTTTTCCTACAAAAGTGAAGAGTCGTCAGACTTCCATTTTCCAACATATAGTGCAGGACAAATATGCTTGCGAATGGTATGCAAAAAGCCGTAGAGGGCAACACTCACTCTACGGATTAGACAAGAAGAGAAGAGCTGTTTTATAGGAGAAGCTACTCCTATCAACAGAATTCACTACCAACTGCAACCGACGTTTCCAGTATGAATACGAATCAGTTAGGCAAATCCGCCATAGATATATAGCTATGTATGGATAAAAATTCATAAAGCATAAGAGGCAAAAAGATCAACGCATTCTTATCCGATCATCCTTGTCTAGCAAAACTCAAAAGTTGAGCATGCGGCATCTTTGATTTATGGTCAGGGGAAGAAGAAACAAGACAGAGAAATGCTAATGCGTCATTTTGATGGGTTAGAAGATGACAGGAATTATGGTGATGATTACAATGAAGCGCTTCATACTTTTCCCTCACGTGTAAACCCATCCTAGGGAGGGTAAGAATGTCACAAAATGCAACCGTCCCATAAAGAATACACCCAATAAGTGCCTTCCAAGATAAAAGGTGAATATCCATTTACGGAGGGTTTCTTTTTCTTTTCTCCCCCCCCGCCCACTCCCACCCCCAAGTTCAAGCTAGAATGCTCGGTATTTGACAAATATTCACGAATATTTGTTGAATATTAAAGTTTAATCATTTTGCTAAAGAATTTAACTTTCAAATAGTAATTAAATTTGTCCTTGCATGTTACTACTTTATAACTATGATGTATACATATTTAATTCAAATATTTTGTTTGAAAACTGATTAAGGACCATTTGAGTCTCAATATTAGTATTTAGAACTTAAGTAGAAAATGTAAATGGATTGAAAACAAAACATCGTATGGATAATAATACAAAATTATAAGCGATCAAACTTTAAACAAATATTTGACAAACATATGAAATGAATGTTCATCTGGTTAAGTTATATTTGTTTATGAATCCAAATATTATTAAATGTTTGTTTAGTGCTAAAGTAACTACGGAATCAAATATAAACCGAATAGTTGCTCCAACAATTAATGAACTATTTGTTAATTATTCAATTCATTACCACCCCATGTCGTTTACTGCACCAAACAACTCAGATGGCCAAACATATTAAGGAAATGAAAAAAACATACTTTTCACAAGCTGCAAGAAGATCAACGATATTGCTTGGAAGCATCCCTGATATAATTGCCCCCTCTTGAGGCTCTTCTTTATCTGTAAATTCTTGATCAAGATCATCGGCTGATGTTGGAGGTTCCTTCCTTTGAACATCATCGTCTAATTTTGGTGGAGCTTTCCTTTGTGCCCACTGCCTTCTCCGCTCTTTGCCTTCCCAAGCCACCCTGAAAGAATTAAACCAGTTTAGATAACCCAGCAAGGGAGACAAGGAAATGGAACATTCAAGCGACAAATAACATAAGAACATTAAAATACTTACTCCATACATTTTTCTTTAGGCAAAATTTATCCACAGGCTAATAAAATAAAGAGCTTGTTTTTACTACATTTAAATATATGGAGCTCTTATAAAAGAAGTGCATGTACAGTTTCTTCAATGACAACTTAGGTGTGATTAAAGATGTTTCATGCATCGAAGAAAACTTGCACCGTAATATCATTAGCATGAGAGGATGATAGTTAACCACAAATGAAATTTGAGCAAGTAATGGTTTCTACCAGGATGAAGCAACAACATTTAATTTGTACTTAGTGTTTCAAATGATGCTGGCAAAGAAGCCCATGCAATAACAAAGTTGGCAGGCATAACCAGACAACTATAATTAAAATACTGAGACTATACATGGATAGAAACTTACCTGACTTCATTTTCTCGTTGGATTTTCCTAATCTCTTCATCTTTTGTGGTACCCTGAAATTGTTATTCAGAAGATGAATCTATCAAAATTATGTCAAACTTATAAAAGATTCTTCCATCGCATTTACAAGAATCTGCATCGCATAGGTATGCTTAGTTAAAACCAAATTCAATTATAAAAAAAAGAAAAATAAATAAACTTTGAGTCTTGATGAGATAACAACCTTTAGAATCAAATGTAATGTGGATGTCATATGGAGAATATTTCTGTTATAGCATGCAAAATAGTTTAAGTGTTGATCCAATTAAGAGATGACACGTGTCCCACCCCATGACTAATCAGCCGAATTCAAAGAGGGACGACTTGAGTAGCTCCAGCAGTCGACCCAACAGGCTGATAACTTGTGAAACTAACTGGAAAGACGGTACTTGTCGACCTACCCACAGGATCGAGACGAAAAGCATCATCACTCGACCTACCACTCAAATCGATTCCACTCTCTATTGCCATTCGGCTCTTCCAGACCGACAACTCACGAGGCCGATTTAAAAGGTAGTGATTGCCGGCCTCCAACGAGGCGAGTTGAGCAGCGGTGTGTCCTCGAGTCCCCCGCCGACAGACGATTGATATTATTTTAAATGCGTGGTCATAGTCATCATTGCTCTAGCCCCAATAGTCTTTATGACTCACTGGACATTGTCATCACTATTTTCCTCCTGTCACCCCCACATTAAATGCTTGGGTGAATCACCCCCTTCAGCGGGCGACAACCGTAAAGTAGATAATGACTAGGCCGCCAACTCGACTCGACCAAATTTACCTATCTACCTATCCGGCCTACTATAAAAGGTAACTGTCTAGGGTAAGGTCAGGGTCTTCTAAGCAATAATGAATCATTTTCTTTACTTGTCTCTTACTTCTCCAATCAAGCTCAAATACTGACCTGATCGTTGGATGAACCATCGAAAATCCTAACTCCGGCCTTTCACGAGTTCTTCATGTGCAGAATAGAACATCTGGCACAGGAACTAGACATCTGAGAAAGTTTGAGGACCCTAACACCCTCATAATCTACAGATAAACCCCCTGTTCGATCACTAAAATCAACAATTTCTCATGTAATTTTACAAATTTTTCTTAGGTGCAACATTCGTAATACATAATAAATAATTTGAGATGTAGATCATCCCCTTGATCTGTACGTTACCAGATTTATGGTTTTCTTTAGAAATGTCAGAATGGGCGACTGTATGTTGGATTTTGAATAAAGAGAATAGGATATTTGTCAGTAAAGCAAGAATTCATGCTCTGTTTGGTACAATTAACCATGTGGCTGCTTTTGATAGAAAATACGCTTTGGAAGGTGTATGAAAGTATGAGTGCTTTACGCTAGACGAAGTGGTTGGATTGATAATTTATGTGCCAGTGAGTATCGGTAAGGATATTTTGAACTAATTTGGTTGACATGATGACATGATGGATGAGAATTAATGGAGGCAATGCGTAAGACTAAACAGCTATATATTATTATATAATTTTTAAAAAAAATATATTTAAATTATTTTTAATATGAAAAAAAAAAAAGAAAAAAAAAATTAATAAAAAAAAAGGTACATTGTCATAGAAGGGATTTCTCTCCTTGAAATGATGCTGGCACAATCCCCACCATGTGATATTCTCTCTCCTACTTTATTCACATGGTGGGGATTTGTGCCACATCATTTTCCAAGAGGAAATTCCCCTCCTTGACATGAAGGTACCATTTAATCTCTCTCTCTCCTCTCCTCTCTTCTCTCTCTCTATATTATATATATATATATATATTATATATATATATATATAATATATAATATATATATATATATATATATGATGAAAAATAAAGAACTCGTACCAAGTTCTCCATTTGAACTTGGTAAGTGATACTTGGATTGATTCGCGTCCTACATCTATATTGGAAATAGGTGAAAAGGCGGTTAAGACTTCTTTTGAGTATATGATGTAGGGGTCAGATCAGTCCAACATCACTACAAATTCAACGGAACAACTTGATACCAAAAGTTCTTTCTCTCTCTCTCTCTCGCTATAATATATATATATATATATATATATATATATATATATATATATATATATTAAGAGAGAGAGAGAGAGAGGAGGGGGGGGAGAGAAATGTGGTTGAGATTGAAATGAGTGGATGAGAATAGGACATTTCACTAAAGCACAAAATTTGGCTTGGTAATAGCATACAACATTTCTCTCATATATATATATATATATATATATATATATATATATATATAATATATATATATATATATAAATATATTATATATATATATACTATATACTTTTTCATTTATTTATTTTAGTCTTTTATCTAAACAAGTAGGCTAAGGATGAGAGTTCTAGCTGTTTATATGAACGAGTAGGATAGGGGTAAAATGTT
The DNA here is from genome assembly GCF_001876935.1 of Asparagus officinalis. Lineage (NCBI taxonomy): Eukaryota > Viridiplantae > Streptophyta > Magnoliopsida > Asparagales > Asparagaceae > Asparagus > Asparagus officinalis. The sequence continues at coordinate 125,368,283 of NC_033798.1, read as the reverse complement.
TATAAGCAGTCTCCTTATTATTTATTTGCACTTATAGACATGAAAAATATAATTATATAAATACTAATAATAATGATGACGTCAAGTTTTTTCCCTTCAAGTGTATACTATTTGCCACATTATTAACAAATTTATTTCCATTTTCTTAGCACTGCTTTTTAATCTAATATGGTTCACAATAGTGTTTTAGGTAAAAATCAATAGCTTGTTTTAAGCATACTCCTTTTTTTTAATAGGATAAAAAAGTTTTTTTTAAACCCTTAACCATACAGTAGGGCTATTTAGTTTCTAATTTCCGATTAATGTAAAACTAAACATTGTTTTTGCTTTCCAAGCGATTTCCTATTCTACATCTTCCAATTTTTTTTTTTAACAATTTAAAGAAAAATGGGTTTTTTCTGCTAAAGAGCTCTATCGATTGTAAATCCGAATCTTTAAACAGCCTTATTTTTTTTTTCGTCACCAAAACAGAATAAAAAACACAAAATCAATCACAGAGCATGAAATGTCCCACCTTTGAAACCCTAGAAACTGATCAAATTGAATCTACTAGAGAACTCAGACCAAGATGAAATTTTGCAAATACAAAGGAGGCAAAGTACGGACCTCTTGAGCCGTTAGCTCCTCGGGTGCATCGGAGTCGCTATCGTGATCCGACATCTCTCGATCCACCTCCGTGATGTCCTCGGGTGCATCGGCGTCGCTATCGTGATCCGACATGTCTCACTCTCTCTCTCTCTCTCTCTCTCTCTCTCAATCCTGGGATGCAGCGGCGACGATTTTGTAGCAGCACTTTGGACACCGCGACCGCCAATTTACAGTCTAGGGTTTAGATGTGGATTTAAATGCTTGTCGGGTCATTTAGGAACCCGGCCCCATGTGACATCCACGGCCCAATTTGACTGTTGATTATTAATGGGCCTAAGTGATAACCCAACCCATTTATATAGCGACCATATCTATCTCTACTTTACCCGAGGAAAAAGCAAAAGTGTTATACCAGAATGGACGATCATTTCTAGGACTTGCCTTTTAAAATATCAATTTATTTGTTTTATTTTTAAATTATGTTTGTAGTTTCTATATAGTTCGTTTTAGGAGTATACAGTTAAATATTTAATAGAGTAATAACGTAACCGTGTTAGTTTTTATCTTTTTATTAGTTTTTATCAGTTTATCACCTTTTCCTCCAACCTAAAAACATCTTTTAACTACTTTATTCTCAAATATTTTATGTTTTAAACCGCTTTATGAATTAAAAAATTATTTTCCAGATTTCAATTAAAATATAAGAAATAAAAAAAACATATTACCTCATTAATCTGTTGAATATTTAACTATAATATACTCGCAAAATGATCACATTTTATACGTATACATAGTTCAAATTGGAAAATAGGTAAGGGGCTGTTTGGTTGGTTTCCTAAAAACCAAAAAAAGGAAATCGGTACAAGGAAATCAATAAAATAATATTTTTATCCATTTACATCCCTAAAACTCACCCACAACATCCAATAAAATATTATTTTTATCCTCCAACTCATCTCATTTCATCTCATTTCTTACCTTTAAAAATAAACCAAACACAAGAAATGTGTCACATCATCCAACTCATCACATCTCATCTTATCCCATTTTTAAAAATCACACACATCATCCAATAATATTGTGACAACTCATCTCATCTCATTAAACCTTCCTTTCCATCCATTTCCTCAAAAAAAATAAGAAATTGATTTCCTTAAGTATGTGTCACATCATCCAATAATATACCTCCAACTCATCTCATCTATTTTCTTATTTTTAAAAATGAACCAAACACAAACAACCTCAAAACATCATCCAATAATATACCTCCAACTCATCTCATCTCATCTCATCTATTTTCTTATTTTTAAAAATGAACCAAACACAAACAACCTCAAAACATCATCCAATAATATACCTCCAATTCATTTCCTTATTTTTTTAACCAACCAAACAACCTCAAAACAAGTTTTTTTTTAAAATCACTCACATCATCCAATAATAAGGTGACAACTCATCTCATCTCATCACTTATTCTATAATTTACTTCTTTTTTAACCCAACCAAACAACCTCAAAACAATTATTATAGGAAATAAGTTTCCTATTCTTTAATTTCCAAGTTTTTTTTCCGAAAAGAACGGACCCTAAGGGGGTGTTTGTTTCACATTTTTTTTGGGATATAGGGTGGATTTCAAGTTTTGGGATGTAAAAAGTGCTTTTTTTAAGTTTTGGTATTCCTTAAACTTTGTTTGTTTCACTTTTTTTTTGGGATATTGAATCCCTAAATTATAAAAAAATAATATCTTTTTTAGGTTTGTGAAATCATCTCTTTTGTTTTCAACTCTTTTTGGGATAATAAGGTGGATTACAAATTTTTTGATTTTAGAATTCTCCATAAACCATGTTGTTTCAAAACCAATTTGGGATTATGAATCCCCAAATAATAAAAAACTATTATTTTAGAATTGCGAAATCCTACAATTGAGAGAGAGTAGGTTGGATATTGATGTATTAAGCTTATAAATGTAGATTAATATAAAGATTAATATAAATAATTATATAAATATAATATTATATATAATATAATATTTAATATAATACATCTATTCTCTATAATTATAGGAGGACCAAGAATCACTAGTTCATCGCTTTAGTAAATGCTGGCCACGTAAATTACTGTAGGCAGTTATTATAATAATATATTATATTATTAATAAATAATATATATAATTTATATAATAATATAAATATATATTAATATTTAAATATAGATGATAAAATAATAATATAAATTATTAATAAAAGATAATAAAATATATATAGTAATATGATAATCATATATAAAATATACTAATATTATATATATAATGAATATTATATAATTATATAATATATATATAATTAATATATAACCAATATATGTAATATAATTAACATCAATAATATAGTTATATATAATATATATTATATACTATTATATATATATATATATATATATATATAAATATAATATATATAATATATATATATTATATAATATTATATAATATTTATATTATATTATTATATAAATATATAATATTATAATGATAATATATAGTATATATATATATATATATATATATTATATATATATATATACTATATATATATATATATATTATATTATTATAATATATAATATATATATATAAATATAATTTTATATAATATAATATATAATAATATTATATTATTCTTTATATATATTATATAATAAATAAATATAATATAGATAATTATAATAATATATAATATATAAATATAAATATATTGTATATATAGTTAATAATATATAATATAATAAATATATAAATATATGTAAATATATATATAATATATATATATATATATTATATATAATATATATATATATATATATATATATTATCTAATTATATGTTATATTATATTACAATATATATTATATATATTATTTATTATATAATAATATTATAATATAGTAATATATAATATATATAATAATACATATAAATTATATATAATATAATATATAAAAATAATATATTATTTTATATATATAATGTATTAAATAATAATATATAATAATAATATAATATATAATATTTATATGATGATATATAATATTATATATATAATAAATTATTATATTATAATATATTATATACTGATATCTAATAATATATATGTATATTATATATAATTATATATTATAGTATCAACTGTTCATTGCTAGTAATTACTGTACATTATATATATTATTAAATTACATATAATATTATATATTATAATATATATATTAATAAATATTATATCATTATAATTAATAATATGTATAATATATTATATATAATATATATATTTTTTATAATATAATTGTATAGTACTTATATTATATATATTAAATTATATCTATACATAAATAATATATATATATATAATTATTATATATATATATATAATATATATAGGAGGACATAACAAATACTGTTCAGCTGTAGTATTTCAAATCCAAATTATTATATAATATTATAATAATATATGTTATTAAAATATTGATATAAATTATAATATAATTATAGTATCCAATCCCAAAATTTGATGAATACAAACAATATCTATAGATATTAAGTACTAAATCCTAAAATATTGAATGAAACAAACAAAATATTACATAATTTGGGTATCTCCAAATCCAAAATATTGATGAAACAACAAAATTTTAGAGATCCCAAAATGTAACAAATTATATGATTTTAAATTCTACTGTGTAACATCGCATATCCATAAATTTGGGATACAAAACAAACACCCCCTAAGGGCCCTGTTTGTTTATACTGAAGTATATGAAGTAGCAAGAAGTTAGAGGATCAGAGCTATTTTTGTTACTTCCATATAAAAATGTTGTTTTGTTTCTCCGAAAGCTACTTCCGCTATTCCTTAAAACTGACGTGTCTCTAGCCGGGGGCATCTTATTTTCTTAATATTTTTCTGACCTCCAATGTATGAAATACGGCGGAAGTGGATTTTTTAGGGTGGGTCCACGGAAAAATGATTCCCGAAATATTTTTCTAACTCCAGATTCTTCTCCTATTCAATCACAGCTCATTCTTCCTCTCAACCTAAACCGATTCTTCTCCTATATTCTAAAACCGATTCCTTCACCGATCTTCCTAAATTTAGCTCCCCGGTGAAAGGGTTTTCCTCAACGTGGCGGTAATTCTATGTCCCCCCACTTCCAGCAAAAAACGTCCTTCTGCTTCTTCATATCTTCCTCTGCTTCCCCCAAAAGGTATGTTAAAGGTTAGATTTGAATCTTTATGGTAATTAAATTACATCTTTTGCACAAAAGAGATCTTGTGATGTATTTTAGCAATGTTTCCCTTTACTGATTTCCTTTCTTGGTGTCTCTTGGCTTCCCACAATGATTTCCTTTTTCTCTTGTTTATAATCACAAACGTTGCTAAATACAGATTATACTCATTCAATTTAAGCAAATGTTTACACTGAAATAGCATGCTTTTCAGAAACTCTCAGTACTATGCAATTATAAGTGAAGAAAATGTAAAGGATATTGTCAGAGAGGATAAATGGTTCACAGAACCATTTCACTCAAAAATGAATTAGTGCCTAGGCGGGAGACATGGTGGTAAAGTTGAAGTTTATTTACATTGTGAAAATACAATTATTACAACTTGAGTACTGTTAACTACACAACCAGAAACCGCCTTTAATAAAGTCAGAGATCACCAGGATCTAAATGTGGCAAAACTTAGACCGTCGCAGATCCTTGCAAAAATATACATATGAAACGAAAGAAATTATAATAGACATAAATACATAGTACACAAGAAACTACATTAAACCTCAAAAAGAAAAAAAATACAATGCACATGTGAAGTTATAATTGTTGCACTGCCCTGAAATTTTCAGCCGCAAAAATCTCCGCAGGGAGTCCTCAAGCATTCACATGTAAAAGCCTCCATCCACCAAAGAATCTTGAAACGTTATTACTTTCATGGAAAAGAATGTTCTATATCATATTACAGGACTTGAAACCTATGATGTTCGCAAAAAATAATACATGACTCTGTTGGCTAATCACTTCAGCTGCATAACATTAATAAAAACCTAGCTACACCACCCAAATTACGGAGGGTAGGAGTATTCCTATAAAGGGTTTTGACAAGGTTTCACAGA
>NC_033798.1:125321251-125361533 GCF_001876935.1 Asparagus officinalis | reverse complement strand
TTTATAATGTATTCTATGAGTGGTTTGATCAAGTTATATAAAGAAAATTTTTATTTATTGATCAAACATTGTTTTTGAATATAAACTTTGAGTTATGATTTCTTTTGGTTGATTGGTTTTCATTTGAAAACTTTTTGCATAATTTATATGTTCCTCTTCTTTTGTTTTCATAAATCTATTCTTTTATATGGCTTTTATATTTTTTGTGTTAATGAGACACTATTTTTATTTTAACATATTTATATGTGTTCTTATTATGCTTATAGGTCCCTTAGCACAGTTCGGCATAAACCGACGAACCAACGAGGCGACGAGATCGACGAATCGCACGCAAGCAACGGAATACATCCGTTCGCATTTGGAATCAAGCCAAGTGTTAAAGAGTCAACGAGTGATCAAACCAAGGACAAACTCGGACGAATCACGATCGAATCAAGATCAGTTTCGGACTCAAACTCAGAAGCGGATTTACTGCCTAATCAGGATCCAGATTTACTGCCAAATCAGGAACCGGATTTACTGCCTAATCAGGATCCAGATTTACTGCCAAATCAGGAATCAGATTTACTGCCTAATCAGGATCCAGATTTACTGCCAAATCAGGAATCAGATTTACTGCCAAATCGGGATCTAAATCAACCGAATCACGAGACCGGAAAAAACGGCAAAAACCACAACACCCATGACAAATATTCACTTATCGACTCTCTTCAATAGAGCGATAAGTCCTCAAAATTGCTTCCATAGCAATATTCTTCTTGTCACGTTAACACTACACCTCTGACAAATATTCACTTATCGACTCTCTTCAATAGAGCGATAAGTCCTCAAAATTGCTTCCATAGCAATATTCTTCTTGTCACGTTAACACTACACCTCTGACAAATATTCACTTATCGACTCTCTTCAATAGAGCGATAAGTCCTCAAAATTGCTTCCATAGCAATATTCTTCTTGTCACGTTAACACTACACCTCTGACAAATATTCACTTATCGACTCTCTTCAATAGAGCGATAAGTCCTCAAAATTGCTTCCATAGCAATATTCTTCTTGTCACGTTAACACTACACCTCTGACAAATATTCACTTATCGACTCTCTTCAATAGAGCGATAAGTCCTCAAAATTGCTTCCATAGCAATATTCTTCTTGTCACGTTAACACTACACCTCTGACAAATATTCACTTATCGACTCTCTTCAATAGAGCGATAAGTCCTCAAAATTGCTTCCATAGCAATATTCTTCTTGTCACGTTAACACTACACCTCTGACAAATATTCACTTATCGACTCTCTTCAATAGAGCGATAAGTCCTCAAAATTGCTTCCATAGCAATATTCTTCTTGTCACGTTAACACTACACCTCTGACAAATATTCACTTATCGACTCTCTTCAATAGAGCGATAAGTCCTCAAAATTGCTTCCATAGCAATATTCTTCTTGTCACGTTAACACTACACCTCTGACAAATATTCACTTATCGACTCTCTTCAATAGAGCGATAAGTCCTCAAAATTGCTTCCATAGCAATATTCTTCTTGTCACGTTAACACTACACCTCTGACAAATATTCACTTATCGACTCTCTTCAATAGAGCGATAAGTCCTCAAAATTGCTTCCATAGCAATATTCTTCTTGTCACGTTAACACTACACCTCTGACAAATATTCACTTATCGACTCTCTTCAATAGAGCGATAAGTCCTCAAAATTGCTTCCATAGCAATATTCTTCTTGTCACGTTAACACTACACCTCTGACAAATATTCACTTATCGACTCTCTTCAATAGAGCGATAAGTCCTCAAAATTGCTTCCATAGCAATATTCTTCTTGTCACGTTAACACTACACCTCTGACAAATATTCACTTATCGACTCTCTTCAATAGAGCGATAAGTCCTCAAAATTGCTTCCATAGCAATATTCTTCTTGTCACGTTAACACTACACCTCTGACAAATATTCACTTATCGACTCTCTTCAATAGAGCGATAAGTCCTCAAAATTGCTTCCATAGCAATATTCTTCTTGTCACGTTAACACTACACCTCTGACAAATATTCACTTATCGACTCTCTTCAATAGAGCGATAAGTCCTCAAAATTGCTTCCATAGCAATATTCTTCTTGTCACGTTAACACTACACCTCTGACAAATATTCACTTATCGACTCTCTTCAATAGAGCGATAAGTCCTCAAAATTGCTTCCATAGCAATATTCTTCTTGTCACGTTAACACTACACCTCTGACAAATATTCACTTATCGACTCTCTTCAATAGAGCGATAAGTCCTCAAAATTGCTTCCATAGCAATATTCTTCTTGTCACGTTAACACTACACCTCTGACAAATATTCACTTATCGACTCTCTTCAATAGAGCGATAAGTCCTCAAAATTGCTTCCATAGCAATATTCTTCTTGTCACGTTAACACTACACCTCTGACAAATATTCACTTATCGACTCTCTTCAATAGAGCGATAAGTCCTCAAAATTGCTTCCATAGCAATATTCTTCTTGTCACGTTAACACTACACCTCTGACAAATATTCACTTATCGACTCTCTTCAATAGAGCGATAAGTCCTCAAAATTGCTTCCATAGCAATATTCTTCTTGTCACGTTAACACTACACCTCTGACAAATATTCACTTATCGACTCTCTTCAATAGAGCGATAAGTCCTCAAAATTGCTTCCATAGCAATATTCTTCTTGTCACGTTAACACTACACCTCTGACAAATATTCACTTATCGACTCTCTTCAATAGAGCGATAAGTCCTCAAAATTGCTTCCATAGCAATATTCTTCTTGTCACGTTAACACTACACCTCTGACAAATATTCACTTATCGACTCTCTTCAATAGAGCGATAAGTCCTCAAAATTGCTTCCATAGCAATATTCTTCTTGTCACGTTAACACTACACCTCTGACAAATATTCACTTATCGACTCTCTTCAATAGAGCGATAAGTCCTCAAAATTGCTTCCATAGCAATATTCTTCTTGTCACGTTAACACTACACCTCTGACAAATATTCACTTATCGACTCTCTTCAATAGAGCGATAAGTCCTCAAAATTGCTTCCATAGCAATATTCTTCTTGTCACGTTAACACTACACCTCTGACAAATATTCACTTATCGACTCTCTTCAATAGAGCGATAAGTCCTCAAAATTGCTTCCATAGCAATATTCTTCTTGTCACGTTAACACTACACCTCTGACAAATATTCACTTATCGACTCTCTTCAATAGAGCGATAAGTCCTCAAAATTGCTTCCATAGCAATATTCTTCTTGTCACGTTAACACTACACCTCTGACAAATATTCACTTATCGACTCTCTTCAATAGAGCGATAAGTCCTCAAAATTGCTTCCATAGCAATATTCTTCTTGTCACGTTAACACTACACCTCTGACAAATATTCACTTATCGACTCTCTTCAATAGAGCGATAAGTCCTCAAAATTGCTTCCATAGCAATATTCTTCTTGTCACGTTAACACTACACCTCTGACAAATATTCACTTATCGACTCTCTTCAATAGAGCGATAAGTCCTCAAAATTGCTTCCATAGCAATATTCTTCTTGTCACGTTAACACTACACCTCTGACAAATATTCACTTATCGACTCTCTTCAATAGAGCGATAAGTCCTCAAAATTGCTTCCATAGCAATATTCTTCTTGTCACGTTAACACTACACCTCTGACAAATATTCACTTATCGACTCTCTTCAATAGAGCGATAAGTCCTCAAAATTGCTTCCATAGCAATATTCTTCTTGTCACGTTAACACTACACCTCTGACAAATATTCACTTATCGACTCTCTTCAATAGAGCGATAAGTCCTCAAAATTGCTTCCATAGCAATATTCTTCTTGTCACGTTAACACTACACCTCTGACAAATATTCACTTATCGACTCTCTTCAATAGAGCGATAAGTCCTCAAAATTGCTTCCATAGCAATATTCTTCTTGTCACGTTAACACTACACCTCTGACAAATATTCACTTATCGACTCTCTTCAATAGAGCGATAAGTCCTCAAAATTGCTTCCATAGCAATATTCTTCTTGTCACGTTAACACTACACCTCTGACAAATATTCACTTATCGACTCTCTTCAATAGAGCGATAAGTCCTCAAAATTGCTTCCATAGCAATATTCTTCTTGTCACGTTAACACTACACCTCTGACAAATATTCACTTATCGACTCTCTTCAATAGAGCGATAAGTCCTCAAAATTGCTTCCATAGCAATATTCTTCTTGTCACGTTAACACTACACCTCTGACAAATATTCACTTATCGACTCTCTTCAATAGAGCGATAAGTCCTCAAAATTGCTTCCATAGCAATATTCTTCTTGTCACGTTAACACTACACCTCTGACAAATATTCACTTATCGACTCTCTTCAATAGAGCGATAAGTCCTCAAAATTGCTTCCATAGCAATATTCTTCTTGTCACGTTAACACTACACCTCTGACAAATATTCACTTATCGACTCTCTTCAATAGAGCGATAAGTCCTCAAAATTGCTTCCATAGCAATATTCTTCTTGTCACGTTAACACTACACCTCTGACAAATATTCACTTATCGACTCTCTTCAATAGAGCGATAAGTCCTCAAAATTGCTTCCATAGCAATATTCTTCTTGTCACGTTAACACTACACCTCTGACAAATATTCACTTATCGACTCTCTTCAATAGAGCGATAAGTCCTCAAAATTGCTTCCATAGCAATATTCTTCTTGTCACGTTAACACTACACCTCTGACAAATATTCACTTATCGACTCTCTTCAATAGAGCGATAAGTCCTCAAAATTGCTTCCATAGCAATATTCTTCTTGTCACGTTAACACTACACCTCTGACAAATATTCACTTATCGACTCTCTTCAATAGAGCGATAAGTCCTCAAAATTGCTTCCATAGCAATATTCTTCTTGTCACGTTAACACTACACCTCTGACAAATATTCACTTATCGACTCTCTTCAATAGAGCGATAAGTCCTCAAAATTGCTTCCATAGCAATATTCTTCTTGTCACGTTAACACTACACCTCTGACAAATATTCACTTATCGACTCTCTTCAATAGAGCGATAAGTCCTCAAAATTGCTTCCATAGCAATATTCTTCTTGTCACGTTAACACTACACCTCTGACAAATATTCACTTATCGACTCTCTTCAATAGAGCGATAAGTCCTCAAAATTGCTTCCATAGCAATATTCTTCTTGTCACGTTAACACTACACCTCTGACAAATATTCACTTATCGACTCTCTTCAATAGAGCGATAAGTCCTCAAAATTGCTTCCATAGCAATATTCTTCTTGTCACGTTAACACTACACCTCTGACAAATATTCACTTATCGACTCTCTTCAATAGAGCGATAAGTCCTCAAAATTGCTTCCATAGCAATATTCTTCTTGTCACGTTAACACTACACCTCTGACAAATATTCACTTATCGACTCTCTTCAATAGAGCGATAAGTCCTCAAAATTGCTTCCATAGCAATATTCTTCTTGTCACGTTAACACTACACCTCTGACAAATATTCACTTATCGACTCTCTTCAATAGAGCGATAAGTCCTCAAAATTGCTTCCATAGCAATATTCTTCTTGTCACGTTAACACTACACCTCTGACAAATATTCACTTATCGACTCTCTTCAATAGAGCGATAAGTCCTCAAAATTGCTTCCATAGCAATATTCTTCTTGTCACGTTAACACTACACCTCTGACAAATATTCACTTATCGACTCTCTTCAATAGAGCGATAAGTCCTCAAAATTGCTTCCATAGCAATATTCTTCTTGTCACGTTAACACTACACCTCTGACAAATATTCACTTATCGACTCTCTTCAATAGAGCGATAAGTCCTCAAAATTGCTTCCATAGCAATATTCTTCTTGTCACGTTAACACTACACCTCTGACAAATATTCACTTATCGACTCTCTTCAATAGAGCGATAAGTCCTCAAAATTGCTTCCATAGCAATATTCTTCTTGTCACGTTAACACTACACCTCTGACAAATATTCACTTATCGACTCTCTTCAATAGAGCGATAAGTCCTCAAAATTGCTTCCATAGCAATATTCTTCTTGTCACGTTAACACTACACCTCTGACAAATATTCACTTATCGACTCTCTTCAATAGAGCGATAAGTCCTCAAAATTGCTTCCATAGCAATATTCTTCTTGTCACGTTAACACTACACCTCTGACAAATATTCACTTATCGACTCTCTTCAATAGAGCGATAAGTCCTCAAAATTGCTTCCATAGCAATATTCTTCTTGTCACGTTAACACTACACCTCTGACAAATATTCACTTATCGACTCTCTTCAATAGAGCGATAAGTCCTCAAAATTGCTTCCATAGCAATATTCTTCTTGTCACGTTAACACTACACCTCTGACAAATATTCACTTATCGACTCTCTTCAATAGAGCGATAAGTCCTCAAAATTGCTTCCATAGCAATATTCTTCTTGTCACGTTAACACTACACCTCTGACAAAAATCCACTTATCAACTCTCCCTAATAGAGTGATAAGCCCTCAAATTACTCTGATTGCGATCGCTCGCGGGTCGGAGTAAAATCATACCACTTACAAAAATTAATCTGTTGACTATTCCCAATAGGTCAATAGATCTTCAAATCTCTGTTATGTTAACCAACCACCTCTAACAGTTCAAACCCGTTTGAACCAGTTAATTCTTCTACAACGGAATAACTAGTGTTCATACCCCCCCCAAATAAGTTAAAGTTCCTCTATAATTATCTTAAATGGTAATAAAGGAATTTTTAAATATTGGGTATTTTTCCATCGTTGCAAGTCAGAACACGACACATGCAATGAAAAGAGACAAAACAGAATCACTCTTTCTATTATCATCAAGAATATTAAAGAGCGATACAAAAGCCATGTTCTTCTCAAACAAAGAAGGAAAAGAACAGTACATGATTACGCCTCTGGATCAACAAAGGTGAAATACGCAAGCCGGGATTTAACAGCAGATAATTTTTCCTCGTGAGCGGCCTGCACCATCGCTTCAGCTTTCTTCCTAAGGGCACTTTCATCCAGTGTAATTGCACTAGCTTGCTTCTGGATAAGTTCAAGGTCCTGCACCGCTGAACGGTAAGTGGCATAGGTCTTCACACTCTCTAGTGTGAGCCTTTTCAATATCTCTTCCTCTCGCGTGAGTTCAGCTTCGTGTCGAGCCAACTCCGCCTTGAGACGATCAATTTCTGCACGGGATGTCTGTATGGCAACTCCAGAAGCGTCCACAGCATGTTGCTTCTGCATGCATTGTCCCTGTAAGGATGCAATCTCAAGCTCTCTGTCAGTGATGGCCTCTTGGAAAGTCTCGTATTGGCGAGCCGCTTCAGCTTTAAGATTATCAAAGACTGAAGCAGTCTGGGCAGTAAGATCAGCTCGATGCAATTCTTCCAAAGCCCTCAGATCTTTTTCCAACCGAGAGACGCCTTCGGAGCAATGCTGGAACAATCTATCGTCATCCAAATAGCGAATGCCATTCAAGGAATTCATGAGTATTGGTTTGAAAAAATCAAACGAAGCTCGTTTAGCACCGATCTCCTCAATTGCAATCTTCATCATATCTTCCAACGGTCGTAGCAGAACTTTTAGGATGGAAGGGATGGCCACTGAACTTAGAGATCTTATTGGAGATGTCGATGGGGAGCTTAAAAGCATAGATCCGGATGCAGGAGAGGTGGGTGATGACCGTGAGGAAGTCGGAGAAGCTACGGGGATATCCAATTGTGAGGGACTGGAAGGTAGAGCCATAAGTGCCCCTGTTTGGGTCGAGCTTAGCACAATATCTGTCCCCACAGGTTTAAGAGGAATCGTCAGCGAAAGAGGTTCCTCTGGTAAAGAGCTCGTTGTCACCGGCATTGACTCGGAGGGAGGAGCGTCTGTTGCTTGCGAAGGGAGAGACGATGACGTCCCAGCAGCTTCAGTAGTTGGAGAACCTACACAAAAGAACAGTTAATGTAAAAGAAAGAAACACCAGAAAAATCAAAGGGTGTAATTTCTACCAGTAGGGTAAAAAGGAAGATAACCAGACGCCTTGTCAGGAGGTGGTGGTGGTTGATCCGCCCAATTGTAAAAATCATCATCATCGCTTTCATCCTCATCAACATCCTCATGGTGAGACGAACTCCCATAGTCTAATGGTTCGTCGTCAGCAGCTGAAAGTTCAGGAGAGCTTGCGTGAGTATCCACTTGGGTTAGCCGGCCAGTCGTGGGACTAGGAATAATAGTCCCCGAATGTGGCAATAGTGCGGAGGAAGCGGGAGACTGACTCTCATTGAGATTAGCGAGCTCATCTGTCGCCAGTTCATTTGTAGGCAGTGCATCCCCTGCAGATGGAGACGTTGCAGGCGGTTCCCTTGAAGGCGAAGCAGCAGCACCAGGAGTCTGTTCGGGAAACGGTGAGATGTCGGGATCCATTGGAAGTTCATCCTCACCCTCTGCTTGATCCAAGGGATGGTGAGGGGAAAATTCTTCAGAAAATGCCGGTCCCCCAGAGTGAGGATCGGCATGCTCAGGACGACTTGTGACAGTTGATTCCTGCTCTTCCCCTCCACCAGCAGATTTAAAAGCATCCGCCATTAGCCTCTGAGCAGGAGGATTTACCAGCAGCTTTCTGCGAGTACGCTTCTCGTAGTGAGCTTCTTCTACTTCAGAAAGAGCCCTCTTTCCAGTTGCTTTGGCTCTTGAAGCTTCAGCAGCCCTAGGGCTCGCTATTGGGGCATCATCTAGTCCCATCTCTTCTTCTCCTTCTTCAGTTGCATCCTCAAAATGTAAAAACTCGTCGATCCCCTTCAGACGAGATACACGACCACCCCCTTTCCGAGAAGAATACATCTTCCTAATTGCACGAAGGCCGGAAGTGTACAGTTTGTATTCTGGCATCGTAGAAGCCGTGTGATACCAGTTGCAGAAAGCCACGGAAAGGAGAGAATTAGGCGTTTTGTGGGGTAATCTGAAGGTAGCCCCAGTACAACCTGCGGAGGAGTAATACCAGGCTCGAGCTCCTTCGTATATGTTGCCCATAACCGAAAGTTGGCTCCTCGGATTCCCAACGTATAGTTGGTCATATCCGAATTGTCGAGCAAAACGATACGGTTGATAGGGCTCAATTATACATTTGTCATTTTGCCTGAAGAGGAGATAACCAGGTCTAATATTTAGCAGCCAGTGGAAAACTCCCCCGTCCAAACGGGTAAAACCATTAGGACCAGCGGTATCTTGGAAGACTTGTCCATATCCTCCACCCTCAAAATCCGGGAAGCAGCGGAAGATGTCGTAGCTGAGGTCTCTCGACAGAATCTGACGGACCTTCACTACGTAATTGCCTATCCAAGTAGCTTTTTCTAATCTCTGCACGAAAGGGATGAAGCCTCCATCCGTAGCAGAGGGAGCACTCATCAAATGTACACAATGTGAGGCGTACCAAGCCATTAGATATGTATACGGCAAGGGTACTCGAGGATTGGGAGTCACCAAGCTTTTCGTCCCTTCAGAATCTATCTCTTTCACTTGGATAAACTCGAGGCATAGTTCCCTCAAACCGTGTTGTAAACAGCACGTCATAGCGGAAAGTAGATTTATGGGTCTCCCATGTGCTAAGAGGACGGCCGGATAAGCTACTTCAATCATCACAGCATCTATTGGTCTGGTAGGAACCACACACCGCTTCAGCCACAGCATGAGAAAACCCGCCAATAATGCCATATCAGAGGATAAGCTACTTCAATCATCACAGCATCTATTGGTCTGGTAGGAACCACACACCGCTTCAGCCACAGCATGAGAAAACCCGCTAATAATGCCATATCAGAGATGGGAGTGGCTGCCTGGTGATGGAAGCTCTCGAATTCAGTCTGTGCTGGGAAGTCATCTTCTATTCCCTCGCTGACATAGTGAACGGTGGCATCATTGATCAGAGCCTGGATGGTCTCAGGGGTGCTCGCCTCCCGACGAGACACAGCGACATTCTTGTCAGACAAATTTTGGAAAAGATACTCGGCCCGGGATAGCTGTTTGATACCACGTCCTCGTGCCCCTGTCAATTGGCCGCAGATTTGGAAATGACACATCACCTCCCATAGAGTGTCATATACCTCGGGGATGGTCTCCTTCAAGATCTTCAGCTCAGTTGACCCAGGGACAAACTCTTCATATGGTAAATCTCCGAAAGGAAGACCTGAGACATCGAACATTTCATGTAGGGCGAACCCTAATTCTCCTTCCGGTGTGAAAAACGTACAAGTCTCTGGATTGTACCGCTCCAGAATGGCAAAGAAGTTATATGGACTAAGAGCTATTCCATGTTTAGTAGCCTTAATAGGGCAAGCAAGCCCAGATTGAGCTAATGGTTCCTTTAATTCTGCCAACACGAATTCTATCATTCGTGCCCACCATCCTGTCTTGGAGGAATGAACCCATCCAGGAGCTCGGAATACTGCAGTCGGGAATTCTCCTTTGGCAGCCAAAAACCGTCGCATGAAAGTGTTAGCTGGACTAGCTGTTTCTCCCAAAGGATATCCTCGTGAGAATAAGCAGGGTTCCAAAGCCGACACTTGTCGATTATATCCAGCGGTATTCACACCCTTGTGAGTCAGAACCCCAACAGCTACCCCATCCTGCTCTCTCACCAAGTCCCAGTTCATGTGACGGGGAACGGAAGCACATTGGTAGTAGGAGATGGGAAACATCCTGTGCATGTCAGGGAGGAAGAAGCGACGATCACCGATCTGCCTAAGCCATTTGTAGTGACCGCCGTGCATGATCCCTTTTGAAATACTGACACGATCTCCAAATAAGAAAGCTGGCTTGGTGAGTTTCTTGCGAGACCCAGTCTCAAACTTAGCGTCCGTAACTAAAACTCTGAGTACATCAGTATTTGGATCTGAGATCAGAGTGACGCGATCTTTGTCGGTGTCCTGGAATATTGGAAGTTCTTGACGCAGATTGAATTGCATATTAGAGTCCACACCTCCCTCATGCCCGAAGTGGTGACGAAGATTGAGAGGTTCACGGGTGTAAGGCACTGCAAAAGAAAGAAATATTCAATCAGTCAAGTGAAGGGAGCTTTAGCTAAGTCCATAAGAAAGAATTTTATCAAACGCACAGTTCAGATCTGGCGTTTAAAGTTCATCAACGCAAAGGTCGAACTCTGCGTTAAAGTTTCGAACGCACAGTTCAGATCTGGCGTTTAAAGTTCATCAACGCAAAGGTCGAACTCTGCGTTAAAGTTTCGAACGCACAGTTCAGATCTGGCGTTTAAAGTTCATCAACGCAAAGGTCGAACTCTGCGTTAAAGTTTCGAACGCACAGTTCAGATCTGGCGTTTAAAGTTCATTAACGCAAAGGTCGAACTCTGCGTTAAAGTTTCGAACGCACAGTTCAGATCTGGCGTTTAAAGTTCATTAACGCAAAGGTCGAACTCTGCGTTAAAGTTTCGAACGCACAGTTCAGATCTGGCGTTTAAAGTTCATCAACGCAAAGGTCGAACTCTGCGTTAAAGTTTCGAACGCACAGTTCAGATCTGGCGTTTAAAGTTCATCAACGCAAAGGTCGAACTCTGCGTTAAAGTTTCGAACGCACAGTTCAGATCTGGCGTTTAAAGTTCATCAACGCAAAGGTCGAACTCTGCGTTAAAGTTTCGAACGCACAGTTCAGATCTGGCGTTTAAAGTTCATTAACGCAAAGGTCGAACTCTGCGTTAAAGTTTCGAACGCACAGTTCAGATCTGGCGTTTAAAGTTCATCAACGCAAAGGTCGAACTCTGCGTTAAAGTTTCGAACGCACAGTTCAGATCTGGCGTTTAAAGTTCATCAACGCAAAGGTCGAACTCTGCGTTAAAGTTTCGAACGCACAGTTCAGATCTGGCGTTTAAAGTTCATTAACGCAAAGGTCGAACTCTGCGTTAAAGTTTCGAACGCACAGTTCAGATCTGGCGTTTAAAGTTCATCAACGCAAAGGTCGAACTCTGCGTTAAAGTTTCGAACGCACAGTTCAGATCTGGCGTTTAAAGTTCATCAACGCAAAGGTCGAACTCTGCGTTAAAGTTTCGAACGCACAGTTCAGATCTGGCGTTTAAAGTTCATCAACGCAAAGGTCGAACTCTGCGTTAAAGTTTCGAACGCACAGTTCAGATCTGGCGTTTAAAGTTCATCAACGCAAAGGTCGAACTCTGCGTTAAAGTTTCGAACGCACAGTTCAGATCTGGCGTTTAAAGTTCATCAACGCAAAGGTCGAACTCTGCGTTAAAGTTTCGAACGCACAGTTCAGATCTGGCGTTTAAAGTTCATCAACGCAAAGGTCGAACTCTGCGTTAAAGTTTCGAACGCACAGTTCAGATCTGGCGTTTAAAGTTCATCAACGCAAAGGTCGAACTCTGCGTTAAAGTTTCGAACGCACAGTTCAGATCTGGCGTTTAAAGTTCATCAACGCAAAGGTCGAACTCTGCGTTAAAGTTTCGAACGCACAGTTCAGATCTGGCGTTTAAAGTTCATCAACGCAAAGGTCGAACTCTGCGTTAAAGTTTCGAACGCACAGTTCAGATCTGGCGTTTAAAGTTCATCAACGCAAAGGTCGAACTCTGCGTTAAAGTTTCGAACGCACAGTTCAGATCTGGCGTTTAAAGTTCATCAACGCAAAGGTCGAACTCTGCGTTAAAGTTTCGAACGCACAGTTCAGATCTGGCGTTTAAAGTTCATCAACGCAAAGGTCGAACTCTGCGTTAAAGTTTCGAACGCACAGTTCAGATCTGGCGTTTAAAGTTCATCAACGCAAAGGTCGAACTCTGCGTTAAAGTTTCGAACGCACAGTTCAGATCTGGCGTTTAAAGTTCATCAACGCAAAGGTCGAACTCTGCGTTAAAGTTTCGAACGCACAGTTCAGATCTGGCGTTTAAAGTTCATCAACGCAAAGGTCGAACTCTGCGTTAAAGTTTCGAACGCACAGTTCAGATCTGGCGTTTAAAGTTCATCAACGCAAAGGTCGAACTCTGCGTTAAAGTTTCGAACGCACAGTTCAGATCTGGCGTTTAAAGTTCATCAACGCAAAGGTCGAACTCTGCGTTAAAGTTTCGAACGCACAGTTCAGATCTGGCGTTTAAAGTTCATCAACGCAAAGGTCGAACTCTGCGTTAAAGTTTCGAACGCACAGTTCAGATCTGGCGTTTAAAGTTCATCAACGCAAAGGTCGAACTCTGCGTTAAAGTTTCGAACGCACAGTTCAGATCTGGCGTTTAAAGTTCATCAACGCAAAGGTCGAACTCTGCGTTAAAGTTTCGAACGCACAGTTCAGATCTGGCGTTTAAAGTTCATCAACGCAAAGGTCGAACTCTGCGTTAAAGTTTCGAACGCACAGTTCAGATCTGGCGTTTAAAGTTCATCAACGCAAAGGTCGAACTCTGCGTTAAAGTTTCGAACGCACAGTTCAGATTAGGACGGTCGGATCGTCAACGGAGAGCAAGTTCGACGCGATCAATCGAAGGAAGCACTCCACCGCCACCAAGAAGAACCCAGTTTTAAACAAAAGGGAGAATCAAATTCATTCTCCTCTCTTTTGTAATCGGAATCCAAATTGTAATCGATTTTGAGAGGAATACAAGTCAAATTTTTCTTTCGTTTCTTTTACTGCAAATTTCCAACAAACAGCTATCTTGAAATCCAAGAAACTGGTCAAAAGCTCCTTAGCAGTTTTGAGATATAAGGTCATCCTCGGATCTTTAGCTGCATATCGTCCATTCACTTGATGGACGAATGGATGACCAACTGCGAGTCGGCCAAGATGTAGAGGCGTTCTACTTTCAGTGCTTGTGCCGCTCGAAGGCCAGCAAGAAGAGCTTCATATTTAGCTTTATTATTTGAGGCCAAGAAGTTAAAAGAAATGGAGTGCTCGTATATCAACCTATCGGGGCTGCGCAGGACCACTCCTGCTCCACTGCCAGCTTCTCTAGAGGACCCGTCCACCTTCAACAACCACCATGAGGTGAATTTGGGAGAATCATGTTCTAGAGTACGACAGATCTGTGGAGCAGATGCTTGGACTGCTGGAGGTGCTGGCTGAATTGACGGCGAATGTGCGTCTGGCTCATCGCCTGGCGATGTCGACTCAATCAGGAAGTCAGTCAAGGCTTGAGCTTTGTTTGTCGTACTGAGTTTGAACTGTACATCATGCTCGCTGAGTTCGACTGCCCAGGCGACCATCCTCCCAGAAGTTGTGGGGCTGCCCAGTGCTTTCTTCAGAGGTAGACTTGTCCGCACGATAATGGCATGAGCCTGGAAGTAAGGGCGGAGTTTCCTCGCAATGGTAATGAGGGCGAAGGCCGTCTTCTCTAAGAGGGGATAGTTGAGCTCGCCTGCTTTTAGAATTCGGCTCACATAATAAACATGATTCTGAATGTATACACACACACACAAATACACACACATACATACATATATCTATATATGTGTGTGCGTACATATATGTGTATGTGTGTGTGTGTATGACACGCAAACTTAGCTAAACTAAAAATTGTGTACTGATAAAAAAAAACGTAAATTTCAAAAGTGATCAGAGGAAAAGAATATGATAAGAATTGAAGAATAGTCCCAGATTAACACATCAGATATATGCTCAGTTCTTTTAACTCATCCTAAATTGTCAACAGACAGCGCAAGTGACTTTCGCATTGTGCACATGTTTCAATTTTGTGTTCTTGATATAATTAGGCTAGAGTGTCCCGTAGGTTTGGAGCCCGAGGTAGACATCCAGTAAGCGACGTTGCTGTTGAAGAGATTGCTCGAGTCTCCCGATATGAGCGTAAGTGTAATTTTGGGTCTTTTAAAGCTGAAGGAGATGTTCCCAAATATTCATCGCTGTACTCCCTCACTCCTTGATGTGAATTTTATTGCCTCTTCCACCTTTTGGGATTGCTCTGTTTGTTGTTGTTTGTGTTTGCATGCGAGTAACGTGGAGCTTAATTTATGCAGTATGCTGTCAGGCGGTGGACAAGTGAATCAGAGAAGGTCAAGTTTTCCTATCTAATACTTGGATTGATCGCTCCTTTAAATGTGACATCGGATGAAGAGTTCCCTAAACAACCATTGTTATCGATCATTTGAAGTTTGTGGTAGCGGGATGAAAAAAGATGCAAGGCTCGTATGCTATATTATGTATTTCTTATTATTTTTAAGGTGAAGAAATTGCGAGCTACCGCCTTCCTCGTGAGTACGAATGGACAGAAGAGAAGAAGGAATGTACTCAAACGTACCTCTGTGCAAAGATGCGGGAGAAAATGCAGATCAATGGAGATTGAATCCCTCTGCACTTTCTATGTTGTACGTTTGTTTTTGGGCGCAAAATGTTAGTGTTGTGCCTCGAGAAACCAAAACAATCGCCAAGAAAGATAAACAACCAACCAAAATCAACAACACAAACAACCAAACACCAGTTTTACGTGGTTCGGCAAGATGCCTACGTCCACGGGGCAAGGAGGGGGGAGTTTTCACTATTAGAAATCAAGAGGAACAAACTAGGGTTACAAATCTCTCATAAACCCTCAACAATCAACTCTCAATCTCTCCAATTGCTCCTAGAATAGAAGCCCAAAGAAAACTCTCTCAATCTGCTCAAATTCGTCCTTGCTCTTAACCCTAAAAAACACCCAATGGGTATTTATACAAATCCAAAACGAAGCGGGTCTGAAAACAGGCCCAACTCAAAACCGCAGCGTCGGTCGACCGGTACGGTCGACCGCGATCCATCGCGGCGGACCGGTCGACCGCGATCAATTCCGGTCGACCGGCCCGGTCGACCGACCAGCTCTCAGTAGAAAACCCAAACTCCAGAGAACCGTCGGTCGACCGCACCGGTCGACCGATCTCCTTCCAGACGCACAGGAAGCCTTGTGCACGAATGCGGTCGACCGGGCCGGTCGACCGCCACCCAATTCTGCTGAAACCGAATTTTCCCTGCCAATTCTACAAATCTCCACCTCGGCGAAGATTCTACCAAAAAAACTGAGCCGACACCGATCAAACCAATACCTCAACTGTTGCACCCAGTATGCCATGGCAACGGACTCATGACAACGGACTCCAATCACAACACGTCGAGATCCAAAACGGGAGTGCGAACACTCAACCCCAAACCAACTGTGTCTACTCACCAAACAACTGAACCTACACCGACTACACCAAATGTCTCACTTGCTGAGACCCAAATGGGAGTGCGAACACTCTCCCCAAATGTCGATGTCGCTCACCAAATCGGCTGCATCATAAAGACTGCCTACGTATCCTCTTGCCCAAGGAATCAAGCCTTCACGTAGTTCACCATATGGGCCTCCAAAGGCCCTCAATCCATCCTGCGGCTGATAGTATCATCAACGACCTCAAACTGAAGTGATCCAAACACCTCCACCTGAGATGTAACAATGACCGTATCCAAAACATACCCATCAGCTGCATCCAAAACAACTACCTCATCATCTGCACCCATAAATAAATGACTCTCACGCTGTGCCACCTCAGCTGGAATCCCAACCAATGCAGAATGACCTGGAGTATGTGAGGAAATCCTCACCCAATGTGGAGTAGCATCAACCTCCACCCGCTGCGATATCCCTCTGACCTGATCAATACTCTCCACCTGCCGAGAGTCCAAAGTGACAAACCTGCTCAGACCAAACTCAGAAGCTCCCAACTGATAGCCAAAAGAACTCCTGAATCCCAACTGCGCAATCGGATCCAACCTCACATCAACGATGTGACCAAGTGCTGGGTAGCCAAATATCCGACGCCGGCCAAAATCTGAAACAGCTCCACCAGATCTAACAACTCTATACGCAGCAGTCGGCAACCTCATAAGATGACCCAAACCTGTCGAAGCCTGAATACCAGATCCACTGCTCGACAACCAATACCGATCCTCCTCCAGAAAGGAACGGCTCACTAAATCCGCCATCTCATCACGTCGCCCCACTGTCTCCTTCCCTCTGAAGTGTCTCCAACTGCCGTGAGCTCGGCACCAATGCAAGAAAGGACTCCTACTAGAATAAGTACGACTGGTAACCTTTCTGCCCATACACCTCCTCCAACTGTTGCGGACTACTAGGTCTTTATACCAACGGGACTTGGTTGCAACCCAAATATGCCTAGTACAATCCCCAACATAGGAAACAAAATAACGATTACCTCCCGATGATGCCTCCTCGGAAAGCCCCCAAATGCCTGACTGAACACCTCCAATAAGACCTCTCGATCGATGGATAGAAGTGCTGAACTCCACCTCGGTCTTCTTGCTCATACCAATGTGCTCACAGGACTTCAATCTGTAGGTCATAGCACTCCTCAACAATCTGTGCACGGTATAACCAACAATATATCCCAGCACCAAACAATGCCACAGTCTAGCCATAGAAGTAGTCAGCGCCCTATCAACTACCGTGCTCCCAAGTAGATAATACAAGTTACTCCGCCTGACTCCCTTCATCACAATTATGGACCCCGATGTGACCTTCAAGCGAGAATCCGCCAAGATCACCCTATAGCCTGATGCCTCCAATACCCCAAGTGAAATGATGTTCTTCCTCAGTTGAGGAACGAACCTCACATCAGCCAACTCCCGGATCATCCCGTCACTCATCCGAATCCGAACGGTACCAATACCACCAATAGGGCATCTGTGATCATTACCCATGAGAACAGCATCCCCTCTTTCCAACTCCTGAAAGCTGGAGAACCAATCCCTTCTAGGGCATATGTGGTAAGTAGCACCAGAATCCAACATCCACTCGGTGGAGTCGGCAACATCAACTGACGGAAGAGCTGGGCACGAATAGCCCGAAGAATCTGAATCTGAAACATCGCCACTAGCCTTGGCAATATTCACCTCTGAAGCTTGAATAGCTTTCCCTTTATTCTTCACAGCTTGCAATTTTGGGCATTCGGCTTTCCAATGTCCATCCTCTCTAC
Source organism: Asparagus officinalis (assembly GCF_001876935.1). Classification (NCBI taxonomy): domain Eukaryota; kingdom Viridiplantae; phylum Streptophyta; class Magnoliopsida; order Asparagales; family Asparagaceae; genus Asparagus; species Asparagus officinalis. Next base: position 125,343,480 of record NC_033798.1, on the reverse strand, counting down.
AAAAGGCACACTGATTCTTACCAACTGCAGGATGCCCCACTCTAGACTGCGACCTTCTTCCACGGTTTGGACTTCTAGCTCTTGCAACCAATGCACCAGCAACCGGCTCGATGGAAGTCTCCTTGTCCTTCTTTCGAAGTTGATAATTCACAAGGGCTGCGGTGACCTCACTATACGAAAGTGATGCCTTTCCATTAATAAGAGTGAGGACGAAGGTCTCATATTCCTCGTCAGGCAAGGAACTCAATAACAACAATGCCTTGTCCTCGTCTTCAACCTTGACATCTACATTCGCCAAATCTGCAAGTAGCTTCGTGTAGTGGTTCATGTGATCACTAATGGATGTCCCCTTCTTCAATTGGAAGCGATAAAGCCTCCTCTTCAAATGCAAACGATTTTCGATGCTCTTCGTCAAATATTTGCCCTCTAGGACCTCCCAAATCTTCTTTGCCGAAGTTTCATTCATCACATCATATTTAAGGTCTTGGGTAAGGCAAGACCTAATCACACCACACGCCGTTCTATTCATTTTATTCCAAACCTTTTCATCAATGTCGGCCGGTTTCCCGTCCAACTCCAATGTTTGATAAATTTTGATAAATTTTAACTATATCATTATTTCTAATTAATATTCTATTAAATAAATATAACATTTTATTAATTATGTACCTCCTCATCTTCCTAAATAATTATAATTATCAATAATATTATAAATATTAATTATTTAAAAATAATAAAATAAAACAACTTATAAAATTTTTAAAATGCAAAAAACACCCCTAAATTTTAAGTTATATAAAAAACATAGGAATTACAAACAAAACCCTAACAATTTTGAAATTTGAAAAAAAAACATCCTAGAAGTTATGAAATTGTAGAAAACACCCCTCATGCTTTAAAGTTTAATAAAAAACACCTTACAAAATTTAAACCTATAAACAATATACTGACAAAATATCACACTTTAAAAAGATTATCCACCTTTATCCCATTAAAATATCACACTTGTATACTCACTTGAACAATTATCCCAATTGCACTTTAAAAGTTTTGATGGACTAACACCGCCAAGATATTCTTTATGGTACCGTTTGGCAAAGGGTTAAGGAGACTTAACCTCTTCTTAACTCGCCAAACAAAAAAAATCTATACAATGGTTAAAGTGAGTTAACCCTCTATAATTTGTCAAATATAAAAAATATAGAAGAGTTAAGCTAACCCCCTCTAGAGGGATTAAAACGAGTTAACTCCTCAAAATGAGGGGTTTACTAATACTCCTATTAAGAAGGATTTAGAGTTAACCCCTCTAATTATAAAGAAAATAATCAAAATCATTGTTATTTCTAAACACTAAAACTGATCATAAGGACTAAAATAAAACTTATTTAATGGCTTAATAATTTAATCATTCAGATTATCAAATGAGCTAATTACATTAATCCTTCTTTTTAACATTTTTAAACTTTTTTTTTTTTGTTTTAATCCTTGGCCAAACGGAGCTTATAAGTTATCCGCACACAAAAAGATAAAACAAAATAAAATAATAAAATAATAAATAAGAGGTGGGAAAAAAAATCTTGGGCGATTTTCCCTGTCCCGTTGACTCAAAAAGAGTTTAAGCGGCTGCATGTGACAAGCCTCACACGTGTAAGGACAAGAACACATGGCTCTCCGGCCACCCAATTTTCTCTCCGGCGTTGTATTAGTTCCCTTCAATCTCTGTCTAAACCTAAACAAAAAAAAAAAAGGGGGGGGAAATAAAAATTTTAGAAAAGAAAATAAAAGAAAGAGGATTCATGTAAGCTTCCCCTCTCTGGGGTTCTCTTTCTCTTCTCCAGCTTTCGAAGATCCCTACCACCAAGGGATCTCTCTCAGGTATTTTCTCAAACACCCTTGCTGCATTGTCAAAGGAAGTAACTTTTGTATGAAAATTGACGCAATTTGACATTTTGTTAGTGACCTATTTCAAGAAAAGTGTGTTTTTTTGTGATGAGTCATGGAAATAGGCTAAAGCTGCTGCTTTTATGGCCTTGATGGTGCTGGCTTTGCTTGATTTTTTTTGGTGTTGGATCTGATCATTGGCTAATGGGTGAGTTGATTTGTGTAGAGGAAAGAATATGGCTTCTTTGTGTCATCGGAAATAAGCAATGTGACTTTGTATCTGCAAATATTTGATTTCAGTTTGAGGAACCTGATTTAGGCTATGGCATGTGCATTGACGGAGAATAATGGGAAGTTAACAAGGCCACCTTTTGAGGCAACCTGTGTGAAAATGTTGATGACGATCCCAGGGTTGGAAATTTGATCTATGTGAATTAATATAGGTTCATATGCTTGAGGCAGTCCAAGATAATTAGTAAACAATTTAAGAATAGAGGTGGAACGGCTGAGTTGGCAGTCAAATTCACTGGATATGTTCTTAGCAGATGATTCATACTTGAAATTTGGCAATGTCGCTGCTACTTTTCATGGATTGAGTCTGCAGCGCGGGACATTGGTGATATGACTAATAAATACTTATACACACAAATAGATACGTCCATGTCTGTCACCCCCGGCCCCACGAGCCTATTGGCACGATGTAAGTCTTGGGACCCATGGGGTGCAACGCGTGGTTTGGCTCAAAACGCTGCCAAAATTGGCTAGCCAATGTTGCACTTGGTTCCCAAGACCCATCATTTAAACCCTCTTAAACTCTATCAATCTTCCGACGTGGGACTATTAGTGGGGCATCACAATCACACCACCTTTAATACACGACGTCATCATCGCAGCATGACAATTAGCACATCCCACTATCAACGTTAGGCAATGTGGACTCTAGAGGCGGCTCCTACGGGCTTCTAGAGGTAGTTCACACCACACTCACGTGGTGTAGCACTTAGTCCCGCATAGCACTTAGCTCAATATTTTTGGCCGGCTAACTGCTCTGATATCATTTGTCACCCCACGGGCCCACAAGCCCGTTGGCGCGATGTAAGTCTTGGGACCCACGAAGTGAATCACGTGGTTTGGCTCAATCCACGACCAAAATTAGCTAGCTAATGTTGTACTGTGAAAATGTTGATGACGATCCCAGGGTTGGAAATTTGATCTATGTGAATTAATATAGGTTCATATGCTTGAGGCAGTCCAAGATAATTAGTAAACAATTTAAGAATAGAGGTGGAACGGCTGAGTTGGCAGTCAAATTCACTGGATATGTTCTTAGCAGATGATTCATACTTGAAATTTGGCAATGTCGCTGCTACTTTTCATGGATTGAGTCTGCAGCGCGGGACATTGGTGATATGACTAATAAATACTTATACACACAAATAGATACGTCCATGTCTGTCACCCCCGGCCCCACGAGCCTATTGGCACGATGTAAGTCTTGGGACCCATGGGGTGCAACGCGTGGTTTGGCTCAAAACGCTGCCAAAATTGGCTAGCCAATGTTGCACTTGGTTCCCAAGACCCATCATTTAAACCCTCTTAAACTCTATCAATCTTCCGACGTGGGACTATTAGTGGGGCATCACAATCACACCACCTTTAATACACGACGTCATCATCGCAGCATGACAATTAGCACATCCCACTATCAACGTTAGGCAATGTGGACTCTAGAGGCGGCTCCTACGGGCTTCTAGAGGTAGTTCACACCACACTCACGTGGTGTAGCACTTAGTCCCGCATAGCACTTAGCTCAATATTTTTGGCCGGCTAACTGCTCTGATATCATTTGTCACCCCACGGGCCCACAAGCCCGTTGGCGCGATGTAAGTCTTGGGACCCACGAAGTGAATCACGTGGTTTGGCTCAATCCACGACCAAAATTAGCTAGCTAATGTTGTACTTGGTTCTTAGGACCCATCATTTAAACCCTTTTAAACTCTATCAATTTTCCTATGCGGGACTACTAATGGGGCGGCACAATGTGTACATGCATTTCACATACACACATACGTACGTGCATATACATATATACATATGCATGCATGCACACATACATGGGCATATACATGCATATATCCATATACACATACATATGTAATACATTATAAGCATAAATACATACTTACACATATGTCTATACTCAGTGGCGTTGCGATAAGCTGATGATATTAGTGCACTGTTGCGAATGAGTGTCTGGTCTTAACTGCTGAGTCGTTGAATGAGACGAGATTAGCAGAGGCTTAGCATTCCACATCATTGGTTAATGGACAGCCTCTAGTTGGTCGGGGCTTTCATCCTTTAGATACTCTTTGAGTTTTACATCGATGACTGAGAAAAGAAAATCAATACTTGTATGCGTGAGTAGGTATGCTAAATTTCGGGCTAGACGATGACACATAAATCAGTGGCATTGACCATGTGATTTTCCTAATATCATTTGGATGCGATCAGTGGGCTTAGTTGCTTTGGCACTAAGAGGGGATAGGACACCTGATAAGTAAAGCATCTTAATTCTAAGCCGAGAGTCATAGCTGCATTATTCAACAATGCTCAAAGTGACTAGGAACCTCTTATCCTAAACCACCTCATAGTTGACACATGGCTCTTGTGTAATATCACACTGTTTAAACATGATTGTTGTTTACTCATTTGTTAACCTAGGAGCTTTCATTATGGTATCAACACAAGTTGTTGTTTGGTGGAATGTTGGATAAGTATTTAATGTTTCCATTTAATTCTGATAACACATATCCTATGTTTTATTTCTCTGTTATAACTGAAGGAGTCACTCAAGATATTGTTCATGAAAAAAAAAATAGCTTGAATTATAAAGTGGGTAAGATAGTTGTTAAAGAATTGACATGGTATAAGTATGCCTCAGTCCAATTCATTCTGGATGCTACTATGCCCATCATTAATCTTGTCTTTTAATACTATTTTCAATTTATCATTTTCCTGAACAACATATTAAGAAGGTTAACTTTGTTGAACACGGCCTTCCATTGTGTACTTTTAACAGTTTGATATATAATCTAGGGGCCTTTGAATAGTTTTTACCTACTATATGTTTGAAACTGTTCAGTGGCTGATGGGTACACATTACATGGTTTCTGTGACATTATATTTTCTCTTGATGTTTCTTTTTCAATATCTTGTCCATAAATAACCTCAATAAATCTTCAAACGTTTTCCCTTTTTTCTTACTTTTTTGTGTTCCATAGGACCTAAGTATGTTAAGGAGGACGGTGAAGGGTATGAGCTTAGAAGATCACGCCTTCTCCACCATGCAACTATGGCTGTATTGAGCAGCTAAGGTATATACATTTGATCTTTAGCATCGTCTGTCTAGATCAGACCATTACTTTTGTTTTGTTTGCCTGATAAACCTTAAAATCTTGTTCTCAAAGATATTGATCTTAAAGGCTATAATATGTTATAGTTTTCTCACTTTTATGTCCTTTGCACATCATTGAACATTTCATGATTCTTTCCATTGTTCATAATGATGAAGTTCCATGGTTGTCATATGTTACCAACACTGTTTGTTATCTTCCCTCTTTTTCTCATGTTAAGGTAAGATGACGTTTTCCACTTATAAATGAAGTGTCACCATCTTCAAGCAGTATCACAAAATGATTTCCACACAGTTCATTAATTGAACTCGTCCCAGAAACATGTCAAACAAAGAATTGGATCATTACATTGAGACATGGATATCTTGTTTGCATCAGAAGTTTGGTTTGCCAAAGGGAAAAATCATAAGATTGCTATAGGAGTCATAATTACATTTGCATCAGTGTGAACTAACACATCTTTAAATTTGGAAGCATTGTATTTTGATATAGCCTTTCTGTTAGTTGGTTTTATGCCATTCTGAGCTTCAGACAGCATGCTATCTCATAAAGTTTGTTAGCTATGCTCTCTAACTTGTAAATATATCATCACCTGAAAGCATTTCCACTGATGTTGTGTTGTTGCTTATAGCAAAATGGAAGTTTGCTGCCCTTATTTTGACCCTGATTTTGAGAACTTCAATGAGAGGATTTATGGCCCAAGGTTAGTTGCACAGTACTATGTACTACATGATCATAAAATTGTACAATGGCATCCAATAATTCTTTTAATTCCTTTTTATGATTGTTTTTCTCATTTGCTTTTGCAGAGTTTATGTAGATAACGAGTCTTGTGACAAATGCACCGTAGTGAAGGTGAGAATACATAAGCTTTGATGCTTATATAATGGCTAACATATGGATTGTTTGTGTAGGTGGATAGTCTCGACAAACAAGGACTCCTACTTGAAGTGTTGCAAGTATTGACTGACATGGATCTCTTTATTTCAAAGAGTTATATATCATCTGATGCCGGATGGTTCATGGATGGTAACAATAATAACTTCCTAAGTTAGTTTGATATTCGCATTAATTGAATCCTGACATTTTTGTTACAGATTTTTTAGCGGCATTTGTTTAGGGCCTGTTTGGATGAGAAGAAGTATTGGAAGCAAAAAGTAGATTAAAGAAGAAACTTTTAAAATTATGAAGTAGGAAGTAGCAAAAGTGATATTTTTTTGTTTGTTTTGCTTATTTTTAGTAGTAGTGGAAATTGAATTTCTTCCACTTCACCACTTTTTGTTTGAATAGGAATTGAAAGTATTGTTAGGGAGTGACTAATACTTGTTACTTCCATGATTTTTTCTTGTTTGGAATGTCATTGAAGTAGAAGATATAGTTAGTATACACACCATGTCGAGATTACCTCCCTTTTCATCTTTGACTTTGTATGAAAATTTTCAAAAAAGGTGTCTGTTCGATGATTAAAATTTATCAAACAACTATCTATGATTTGTTTATTAACAGAAATTTGTTTATTGATAGAAATTTGTTTATAACTCCTCGCAAATTTTCTATGGCTACGAAACTCCATGGACTAGGGGTTAATCTGAAACCATAAAGCTTATATATATTGTTCTGTGTCAACAAATGTTGCTCCTAGTTCGGAGATGGGCAAGTGAATCGCATCGTGAGTTATTATGTTGAGTTTATTATATTTAATCCCACATTTCTTGGGGGCAAACTGTGTTTTAATTCTTAATCTATTAATTAGACATGTGAGGAGAGGGTCAGAATATCCTCTTTGATTACAATTTTCAATCAGGTATCAAAGCCACGCAAAACCTTAGCCACTACAAAACCCTAGGCTTTCACAAACCCTTAGCCTCTACAAAATCATAGGCCCTCACAGAACCTTAGCCCCCCTCACAACCAAAAACCAACATCTACCTTAATCTTTGTACTGTTCACTGTGAACAGTAACATTTTAGCTGTTCGCAATGGCCAATACTGAGGTTACTATCCGTCATGAACAGTGTCGAGTTTACTGTTCGCTCTGAACAGTATCAGGGTGACTATTTACAATGAATAGTACCATGGACCTAGTTTGCCCGTTTTCAATGCTCTCGTCGGTGATCAAAATTGTCACCATTCGTAGCAATAATAGCCCTCGAAATATATGCTATCGTTATCTCCACCATCCTGATTTTCCTTCGTCCCCACCTCCCTGCTCAACTTACCGAAACCTTTACCACTACTAGCTACAGAAAGAGGAAAAAAGAGAGAAAAGGAAGGGAAAAAAGAGAAAAGAAGAAAAGGTCAGTAAAGAAAAGAAAAGGAAAAGAAGAAAAAGGGATTTTGATCAAATTAGGATCTGATTTATTGTAGTTGGAGTCGGATTTCATAGTGATTTGTTTTATTTTTGATATTTGAAGTTGGAGTTGGACTTTACTATGTGGATTGGTTAGCTGGCTTGAGTATGGAGAGGAAGTGCTTGATGTTTGTTTGGTTTGAAAGGTTGGCAGGGTGGTGCCATGTTTAACATACTTTGTGATTGATATAGCAGAAAACCGGTTTGTTTGGTCTAGGTTTTGGAGATTGGTTTGGTGGAGATCATTGTGTTAGTTTGCTTTAATGTTTGGTTCAATAAAAATTATTCGGTTGGTTCGTTTTGGAGAAGATCATTCTCTCATTTCATTTAATGGATCATTAAAGAATGATCATTTATTATTGGATCCTTCAAGGTATGATCATTTGTTTATTAGATCCCTGATGAAGGATAATTTCTTGTTAGACCCTTAAAGAATGATTGTTTGTTGGTTAGATCTCTAAGAGGATCTTAGATTGTTTGGTGGATCTCAGAGAGGATCGTTTGTCGATGGATCCCTGATCATTTTTTTGGTGAATCCTAAAGAGAATTGTTTGATTGGCTTCAGGATCATTTGATTAGTGGAGCTCTAGTGAAGATCAGCTGTTTTGAAGACGTCCAAGTGAAAGATAACAAGTTCAAGACTACTTTGAGTTTGAGACTGGTCATAGATTAGAGCGTGCACTTTATTTGCATCATGCTGAACATATATAATATATATGCTCAGGTTGAGGGCGAGTGTTGTAGTTTATTATATTTAATACCACATTGCTTGAGGACAAACTACTTTGTAATTCTTAATCTATTAATTAGACTTATAAGGAGAGGGTCAGAATATCATCGCTGATTACTATTTTCAATAAATCGCAAACAAAGATTATCTGACAATCCAGTCCAAGTTCTTTCTTGTCTGTATAAACTTTCATGGTGAAGGTTTGATCTAAACATTCATTAGAAAAATGAAAAATCTACAGTACATAAAATAGCACAAACTATTAGCATACACACACACACAAGGACTTCAGGGTTAATAATAGACATGATGAATTGTCTCCTCTTAACAAACAAAAATTTACTCACACTAAACAGTTAGTGAAATCTATGTCAAAGTTACTGAGGAAGAAAATTGAAAAAAATTCACCTGCATCCCTCACTATAGTAAATCTTCTAATTATTCCTCACATGTACAAGAGGGCAATGGAGATGAGAGGTGAACTTTTGCCACAAGCACAACAAAGTTTTTTCCGTCAGAAAATAGAACGGTGAAGGTATCAGGTGAGAGAGAAGTTAGGGATTCTAATCAGTTTCTAATCGTCTCTAATTTCACGTGTCTCCTAATCTTTATGTGGGCCTCAATGCAATTTCATCTACTTTCTCTACGCTTCTGAGCCCTGATGGGCGGAAATTTTTTTGAAAGTAGTAGTGCTACGTAGGATCTACGTCAGCAACTAAGGAAGTAGAGGAAATAGATTTTCCAAAAAAACAATCTCTTCAGCTCAAAAGTAGTGGAAGTAGTGTTTATTTCTTTTACTTCAGTTACTTCATAGTTATTTCTGTGCAAACAGACAAGCCCTTAGTGTCTATATAGAATACAAATTGTGAGCTGATTTTAGTAGGCTAAATTATCATATTAGCCTAAGTGATACCTTTTTCTAGTTTGCCTAAAAATGACGCTAGCGACGGTTTAGCCTAAAAATAACAAATACGATGACAAATAGGTATTTTCGGTGCCGAAGTCAAAATTTAAGTGAAAATTTAAATGATTTTTGCATATAGACCCATCACTCACCCATATTTTCAGATTTATCCCTTCAAGTTCTAAAATATGTAAAAAAAAAAACTCTTCTGTCTCTGTCGCTCTCTCTCACTCTCAAATATCTATAAAAAAAACTCTTCTTCCCGTCCTCCCCCCTTCCCACCATTTCCTCCATCACCCTTCCCACCATCTCCTCCATTCTTTTCTCGTCCCGATCCTCAACCTCCCCTCCTTTCTTCCACTCTCTTTCTTCTTCCTTTTCCATACCCTCCTTATTACTTCTACCTTTCCCTTTTTCTCCAAACTCATCTCTTCTTAACTTGTTTCGCTTCTCTCTCTTCTTTGTGCTCTTTCTCCTTCTTTCTCTCTCCCTTCTCCTTCACTCCCTGCTAATGCTTCAAATAAAATGTTTGATGTTAAGTGTAAGAAAGAAAGATGAGGAGGAAATTGAGTTTTTGATGATTAGAAGGTGAAGAGGGAGTGGGTAGACCAAGGAGAGGGAGAGGGAGCGGGAGAGACGAAGAGGAGAAGGAGGTTGGGTGTTTGATAGAATGCTTGATGTTGGATAGAGCAAGGAGGAGGTTGGGTTTTTTTAAATGATTAAAGGGCGAAGAGGAAGTGGTAGGAGCATGGAGGGGGAGGGAGTGGGAGAGAGGAGGGGAGGTTGGGGATTGAGAGGAGAAGAGAATGAAAAAGATTGTGGAAAGGAGAAGAAAAGAAGGAATATAAGAAAGGATGGATAAGGAGTGGGAGAGAAGAAGGAAAGTTGAGGATTGGAGGAGAATAGAATGGAAAAGAAGGTAGGAAGGAGGAAGGAAGAGATAGTTGGAAGGGATGGTTTTTTTATAAATTTGAATGGAGGAGATGGTGGGAAGGAGAAAGGAAGAGATGGTGAGAAGGAATGTTTTTTTTTTTCAAATTTGAATGGAGGAGATTGTGGGAAGGAGGAAGGAAGAGATGGTGGGAATGGAGGGTTTCTTTTACAAATTTTAGAATTTTTTGGGAAGCTTAATCCGAAAAATATGGGAGACTGAGTAGTCTATATGCAAAAGTCACTTAATTTTTTACTTAAAAATTGTCTTCGGCACCGGAATACCTATTTGTCATCGTATTTATCACTTTTTAGGCTAAACTGTTGCCGACGTTACTTTTTAGGCTAAACTGGTAAAGGGTGTTACTTTTTAGGCTAATATGATATTTTAGCCGATTTAGTGTCAATTAAGCCCGAAGCTAATCATTTCATGGATAATGTGGTGCACTTGTAAAGCCATTTTTGTTATTACCATGGTTGCTTTTTGCATGTATGTTTCATCCTTTTGTAGCATGTGTCTTGTACCCAAAACCTGCTCTGTGGTTCATTTTGCAACTGACATGCTTGCTAGCTATGTTGCTCCATAATATGGTAGATCTGCTTTTGCTTTATAAAACTGTTTCTTTTAATTAAAATAATGATGACTTCTATTGACCAGCTACACATTGAATGGTTATGTATTATCTAATATGTTTGTTTGCTTTCTTTTTTATTTTCCATTATGTATGTTATGTATTGTACACTAAGTAATGGTATAGAGAAAAATGTAATTATTGTATATAAAAAGATTGAGATAGATGCATCATGTATCTTGCTACACCAGGTAACATTTCATGATTGGTGGAATCTAGAAAGGGGTCAGATGGTCTGTAACCATAAAATTCTAGTGGTTTTTTCTTTAACATCTTTCCCTTAGGATATATTACGATGAAGCTTTAAGCATAAACTTTACTTATACTGCTTAAAAATCAACATCTTGGAGTTTTATTCGAAAATTCTTTCTTCAATACATGAACATGAACCTGATATTTTATGCTGCTGGTTCATTTTTCTTATTGGTATATACTGGAATTATATTTTTGTGAATTCTAATTGGTTATTTCTAATGGCTCTCGTCTCTTCACACCTGAAAGTATACTGATTATACGTGTGACCTAAAATTGGGATTTGGCATGGTTACATAAATGCTGTACATACACTCAGCTTTTGTCTTTGTGGAATGGCAAAATAAAGTACCTTTTAAGCCCTCCCTTTCAACTGAGAAAATGACCTACGCACGGAAATGGATATTGTGTCTGGTTAAAAGAGTAAAATGATAATAATGTGACTGATGTTAACTTTTTTTCTCTCTATTGTAGTCTTTCATGTGAAAGATCAACTTCGTAACAAGATCATGGATAAGCAAGTCATTAGTTATATTCAACAGGTCAGTTTATTCCTATCATTTTGCTATGCTACTATTAGTACATATAAGAAGAAACAAAAGAAATGGCTTATGAAACTTTTCTGGTTTCTTTTTTTCATACACCATTATTTAGAGATTCCAATTCATATGCGACCTGCAAAATTTGTATGACATCGCTTCCCTTTACCTGTCATGATGAAGGTCATTTTGAAGAATAGTTGCAATATACTTCAAAAGATTAATTACTCTTTTTTTCCTCTTGAGCAAATTGCAGTTTCTTGTTCAGGTTATCCAATGGTGCATTTCTTGAATTGTACGCCCATTTTTATGCACAGTTTTTTAGAGATAGTTTTTTAAACTATTAGTTTAAATTATTAGATTCTCTGTGTTATGCATTATGGAAGTTACTTACTATTGTTGAATGGATCTTTATGCGTATTCTTCCTTTTTTTTCCTCAAAGCCTTGAATTTCCTCCAAATTTGCCAACTTGCTCAGAACATCTTTTTGTAGGCCATAGATGTTCGTAGAGGTCTTCAAAATCCAACAGTGGCGAACTTCGACAAAAACACTATGCAAAACGGACCCTCCAAAGATCACACTGCCATAGAAATGATAGGGATCAACAGACCGGGTCTTTTCTCAGAGATTTCAGCTGTCCTTGCCGAGCAAAGATGCAATATTGTCGAGGCCCATGCTTGGAGTCACAACATGTGCCTTGCCTGTGTCGCCTATGTCTCTGATGAATCCACCTTAACCTCCATCGATGACCCCAACAGGCTTGCCACCATTGAAGGCCACCTCTCAACTGTCCTCCAACCCTCAAGCACTTTTTTGGATAATGACCATAAAGGGGTCAAGACTCGATTTCTTGGATGTAATAGCTCAATGAGTCATATGGAACGAAGGCTTCATCAACTCATGTTGGCTAATCAAGATTTTGATGATCCATCAGGGACCACAAGCCCTTCGTTCTCATCGATGGGTGTGAATGATGTTGATGAGGAGGAAAGGAGGATGTTGGTGTCAATTGATAGGTGCGGTGAGAAAGGGTACACAATCGTAAATGTCCAGTGCATGGATCGGCCGAAGCTCATGTTTGATATAGTTTGTACGCTTACGGACATGCAGTACGTTATCTTTCATGCTTCCATTGCTTCTCATGGGTCATTTGCGTATCAGGTATATTTATAACAAAGCCTTTTTCGCATACTTTTAGTTGTAATAAAATTAAGGAAAAATATATCAAATGAAGAAGGGCTCAGTGAACTTCTTAATTTTTTGAACTAACTACTTGTGAAACTACTTACTTCGAGCAAGATGCATTATTTAACTCTGACCTAGGTATTACACAAGCAATGTAGTGTAGTTGTCAACCATTCTGTAGATTGAAAAGTGCTATGCTTATTTTTCTGTAGTGTAACATGTTATTTTATTAGCAATGATAAAAAAATGTCATGTCTTGCTAGTTAGCTGATATATAACCCAGTCTGATGCTAACTGGAAATGTGTGTCAAATGAGTTAGTCATATTCTTTGGAGGCCCACAGTACTGCTTTGCGCTCATCACTGTGGTTAGATTCATCTTATGCCAAAAGTTTAGCCAATCTAATGTAGTTTGATTTTGTCTGAATTGTTGACAATGATTTATGACACTGTGGTTTTATAATAATGTACTAATTACACTGGTGTGTGATTGTGATGCATTTAAGTGTTACCCATATTTGGATCCAGAACTCCCATAGGTCCTCCCATTTGGGTCTTTGTGGACTGAAGACCTGTGTTAGCCAGTCCGTGACCTCAAGTGGGCCATTTTCCATGACACACTGGTATCAGAGCAGCATGCTGCTATTAAAAAAACTGTTAATTGTGCCCAAGTCTAGGTATTGGAGCATAGATCTCAGATTGACATAGAATATTAGAGTATTTCATGGCCTTCACCAAAAAATAAAAAAAAGCTCTTACCAGGTAGAGTGAAATAGCATTCAATAGTAAAAGAAGTCTGGCCTCAAGAACCTGATAGTGTTTCCCTCTTTTGTGTCCTTTGTTGGTTCGTATCTATTGGCCAGTCCATCATAAATATAATGTGTGCCCTTTGTAACAGAACATGAGCATGAGCGATGCAATAATAGCAGAGTAGCTTCAAAATTTACTATAATCTTCAGCAATCAATATCCTAGTTGAAGCAAGATGCAAAGTGTATATACTTAATATCAGCCATGAATTTTGATTACTACATTACTTGTTTCCAATTCATTTTGATGACGATGCCCCTCTACCATGTATCAAAAGTATCTAATGGTTATGTGCAGGAATACTATATTCGGCACAGAAATGGTTACATGCTGAACACTGCCAAGGAGAGACAACTAGTCTCAAAATGCTTGGAGGCTGCTATAGAGCGGCGAGTTTGTGAGGTGAGAAGGTTATTTTTAGTTGTGAAGCTAAGTTACAAACCCATCCATCCACCCACACATACAACAAGAACAAAGCATTTTCCCAAATATTTTGCGGTTGGCCACATGAATCCTATTTTTCCATTATGTTTTGTTTAGATCCTTTGTTAAGTTAACCACTGTCATATCTTTCTTAATTGTTTCCAATCAAGTTCCCTTAGGTTTACCTCTACTCTCCTTGCTCTATTAATCATGAGTTTATCATCTTTTCTGTTTGGTGCACTTTCTAGGCTTCATTGCACATTGTAAAACCATCTCAATCGATTCCCTATCATTTTATGCTTAACAAAAAGTTCTAACCTCCTACTAATGCCCATTTCTTATTTTAACGCTTTATATATATGCAGAAATCAATCGTGACATGCACGCATACATGCACAAAAGAAAACCAAATAAATACCATTAATTGTAATCTTATCATCTCTCTTCTATTTGGTGCATTTTCTGACCTCCATTGCATGTTACCAAACCATCTAATTGATTTTCTCTCATTTTATCTTCAATAAAGACCTCTATCTGCCTATGAACTCTGCCATTTCTTATTTTATCTCTTTACACACACACACACACACACACACACACACACACATATATATATATATTACATACACCCACACATGCACGAAAGAAAACAAAGTAAAGAACAACCTCCCTTGGTGACTATTTTGTTGTAATTTCTTATCAGGGAGTTCGACTTGAACTATGGGCACAAAACAGTGTCGGATTACTTCCCTGCATAACTCGAATCCTTCGAGAATATGGACTCACCGTTGCTAGGGCAGATATCGCAACCCAAGGCGAAAAAACAAAGAATGTGTTCTATGTTCAGGATATCTCTGGTGATAAAGTCGACATGGAAATATTAGAGCTTATGAGGAGAGAGTTGGAGCCATTGGCATTCAATGTGAAGAATGAACTGTTATTGCCCCAGAGGATGAACACAATAGAAAGAGAGAGTTTCTCTTTTGGTGGTCTGCTTAGATCTCAGTTAGAGAGATTATCTCACAGCTTTATTTCGACATGAGGGTGAGAATGACAGTGAGAGATGCTTTCTTTTTTGTGCAACGTGTGTGTATTTGGCTGAGTTGTCACAGTGTTTTTGTACATAAGTGAAATCTGTGAAATGCAACCGGCTTTTTTTTCTCACCATCTCCCATTGGTCTCTTATATTTTGAGAATTTGTGATGTTTTCTTTTATTGAGTATTGGTGGGGAGAAAGTGTAAAACCCCGCAAAAATTGAGATAATATGTGATTAATTGTGATAAGTGAATTTTATTGTGATAAGTATCATTAAATGATGAATGAGTATGATAGCAAGTGATTTGAGATCAAACAAGTTCGTATATGTGAGAGAAACGAGTTAGAAACATGCACGAACGCAAAACATGCACATGCATAAAATCTATGGCCGGTCGACCGCACATATGTGGTTGGTCGACCGACCCGCGTATTTTCAGACTCCCAGTTTGAGTTAAGATTTCGGGTCAGTTTGCTTTTTTGGGGTTTGCCTCCATATATAAACTTATATTTTTCACAAAAATTAAGTTTTTTATATCCTTCTTCTGAACCCTAGCAGTCACCATCTCCCCTCATAAACTCTAGACCAATTTCTTGCAAGTTTTGAGTGCTTTGAGAAGCAAATTACGACGTGAGGGCGAGATCGTTGGCGTGTGGCTAAGGGGATTTGGCTTGTGCTTGCACTTTTGGATTTTCAACAGAGATTTTCAGGCGAGCATCATCTCTTTCAACCCTACACCCATTTTTAAATGGTTTTAATGAGTTTTGGTTTGTTTTATTTGAGCCTACACCCTATTTTGTGTACAAGAAAATAGTATATGATTAAAAGATCTAATCTTTCTGCTTTAAAAGGGTTATGAACGAATTATTTGACGTGTTTTTAAGAACTAAAGGTTTCTAAACATGAGTTTCAGATGTGATTTGATGATCTTCACAACGTTTGATATACTTGAACAGGAATATGGTTTGCACATAATATTTAACATAAATATTTTCGTTTCCTGTGGTTTTATGATCTCTAAGAACACTGAAAAAAGTATTTATAAAGAGTTTTTACATATTAAGATTGAAATATATGAGATAGAAGTGAAAACTTGACACTGTTTCAAACCTAGCAGAACTGGAGTTTCTGCCTCTGGCCGGTCGATCGTCGCATAGGTGTCGGTCGACCGACCAGCAGTTTAGTGCACATGCATGTTTTGCGTAATTTATTGTTTGACCGAAGGATTATTTCGGTTGACTGACATTGTATTATGTTGGTTGTTGATTGTTTAACACATGAGGTGTTTATGAACACGAGATTTGGATTCGCACATCGAGATACATGCATGAACATATTGTTGGATTTAATCTAATAAATCTATTTGTGGGCACATATGATTAAACAATGTGTATTGCTATCTTTCAGGATAACCCACTAAAGTGATCAATTAAGTTGGGTTAATTTGGTATTTAAATGATCATGGGGTCATATGTGCAGATACCAGGTTGTAATTGTAATTTATTGAGGGGCTAAATTACAAAAGTACAACATCTATAAATAAGGGGTTATGGTCCCTAACCTAGGGTTACATTCTCTAATTCTCTTCACCCCCATCTAAGAGAGAAATTCGGTTTTAGAGGAAACCCTAAGGTTAGAAGATCCAAAACCCAAAATCAAGATCAAGCAATGGATTCAGGTATAAGCTTCCGCTCTTTTAGATCCTTGTTAATCTCTTTGAATTAATCATGGCTATATGGTTTTAGATCTCAAGTTTTATGATGTAGATCTAACAAGTGGTATCAGAGCCACCTTGATTAATTCTTAGGGATTTAAGTTTTATTGGGTTTTTGATCTTAAATCTCTGGTTAAAGATTCAATTTTTGGGTTCGGATGAACAGTAATGTTCTCGGATGAACAGCAACAAAAATTTTTTTCGGATGAACAGTAAAGTATTTTTCGGGTGAACAGTAACTGAAAAATCGCAGGTGAACAGTAACTTTTGGGAATTTTTTGGATTTTTCTTTGATTTTTCCTTCAATTTTTTCCAATTCTGGATCTGTTTTGAAAAGAAAAATCAAAGGTTTTTTGGGTTTGTCGGCGGCGGTTTCAATTTGAAACCCTAAGGGTTCATGGCGAAAATTAAGGAGGTGGTTACCTCAAACGAACCTCGCGTTCGTTCAATTTTAACCGAGCTTCGCGCTCAACGAACCTCGCGTTCGTTCTAAGGTGAACCTCGCGTTCAACTCAGGTGAGCGTCAAGCTCAATTTCAACGAACCTCGCGTTCGTTCTAAGGTGAACCTCGCGTTCAACTCAGGTGAGCGTCAAGCTCAATTTCAACGAACCTCGCGTTCGTTCCCAAGGTGAACCTCGCGTTCAACTCAGGTGAGCGTCAAGCTCAATTTTTTAACGAACCTCGCGTTCGTACTTCAGACGAACCTCGCGTTCGTACTTCAGACGAACCTCGCGTTCGTACTTCAGTCGAGCCTCGCGTTCGTACTTCAGACGAACCTCGCGTTCGTACTTCAGACGAACCTCGCGTTCGTACTTCAGACGAACCTCGCGTTCGTACTTCAGACGAACCTCGCGTTCGTACTTCAGACGAACCTCGCGTTCGTACTTCAGACGAACCTCGCGTTCGTACTTCAGACGAACCTCGCGTTCGTACTTCAGACGAACCTCGCGTTCGTACTTCAGACGAACCTCGCGTTCGTACTTCAGACGAACCTCGCGTTCGTACTTCAGACGAACCTCGCGTTCGTACTTCAGACGAACCTCGCGTTCGTACTTCAGACGAACCTCGCGTTCGTACTTCAGACGAACCTCGCGTTCGTACTTCAGACGAACCTCGCGTTCGTACTTCAGACGAACCTCGCGTTCGTACTTCAGACGAACCTCGCGTTCGTACTTCAGACGAACCTCGCGTTCGTATAAGAAGGAACATTCCGACATTCAGAGTTCGAACGAGAATTTCTTATTCATCGCTCCTATAATGATTGGGTTATCCCTAAGAATACCTCATATGATGTTCTTCTGGAAACTTCCTGATGCATTGGTTATCCTGAAGATACTAAGGATAGTATTTTTTCAGGAACTTGCCGTTTATCGGCATCATAAGCCGGTCACCGTCCTTGGTGATAAGGCGATATGCGCCACTCGAGTAGACTGTCTCCACTACGAATGGTCCCTCCCATTTGGGTTCAAATTTGCTGAGAATCATCAAAATATCAAGAGACTGATTCAATAAGCATGAGAATAAGCAATATTTTATTTCCAACCCTTTTGATTGATATCGGGTTATCCTTAAGAATATCACGTATGATGTTCTCCAGGAACTTCCCGTTAGATACAAAGGAAACAGTTTATACTCATATACCCGTTGGAGTTTTGAAAGAAGCAGTTTATACTCGTATACTTGTCGGAGTGTGGTGGTCATTCTCATTCGGTTTGTTCTGCCGTTGAGACGCCGGCTTCAACTAAGGCCTGTATTGTATTCTTGAGAGTGATACAAGTCTTGGTGGGATGATGGATCCTCCTGTGGTATTCACAATATTTTGGGTCTGAACTCCCGCTGGCTTCCTCCTGGCTTTTAATAGGTGGGAGCTTGATTTTGTCGCTTTTTAGGAGGTACTTGAGGATGGCTGGAACCTCATCATCCTTGAAAGAGTATCGTTGTATCTGAAGTGACTGTTGTGGCGATCGCTCCCACGACTGTCGTTGTGACGTTTGATCAGCAGCGAACCTGGGTACGAACTCTGATTGGCTTTCCTCGACCCTCTTTCTTTTAGGATAGCGTCTAGTCGAAGTGGTGACAGACTCGACCCCCTTCTGCTTTTCGTCTTCACTTTCATGATGTCGAGAAGTAGGAATTGGGCCACCCCCAGTGTCAATTTTGGTCGTACCACCCCCAGTGTTATCGAGGGGTGAATCAGTCTTGACAACCATATTCAAATTTGGACCATTGTTATTTGTCCTATCTGGAATAGGCGTGATTGGGGTAACGCAACAGCTAGACCCAGCTTGATGATCCGATTTAGGAAATTTACACCTTTCAGCTTGCAACTCTCTTATTTGTCGCATAGCCAATTCCATCTTACCCTCAAATTCTTCTTTCTGCTTGATTAATGCTTCTTGAACTATTTGAGTGAGCTGGTCAGGAGTAATGTTGAACGCATCCCTAGTGTTTTTAGAAAGACATGATAACTCGTGTAGAGTCACTTTTACTGGGATGTTAGTCATAACATCGAAGTGGTATGAAATGTTTGAATCTCCCGGTTTATCTCTTCCAATCTGCTGATTGAATCGAGACTGCCTCGGGTTTTGAACATCTTGGTGCAGGGGCTCCTGTTGGGTCCTCTCAGCAGGTGCGGGGGTAGTTGTAATCATCTCCACCCCATTCAGTCGACGATACTCATTCCCATGTTCATTGTCGGGAAATGAGAAAGTAGGCATTGCTTCGTCATCTTCCCCTGGAATAGCAGAAGTTGCATGACAAGATTTACCTTTTGACTTTTTCTTGGACGAGGATCCAGTCCATTGTTCATCTCCGATCAAATCTGGATGAACCCAAAGAATCTCACCATTAGGGGCTGTGTATGGCACAAGTCCTTTCTGGCGCTGCTTGTGAGGATCATCGTTCACTGTCTTTACTGCTGCATTTATTACTGGTTCATGCTGGAACCAATTTAAGGGAACAGAACCGAAGCTAATCGATACTGCATTTGCTCCTACTCTCTTCTCCTTCGGCTGCTTCATTGTGATGACCCCGACATCGATTAGAGCTTGGATCTTGTCCTTAAGGGCATAGCACGCCTTGGTAGGATGGTGCACCGCTCTATGAAATGCGCAGTATTTTGGATCATTGATTCTCTTGGCATCTTCCTGATCCTGGATTGGAGGCAATTTGATCTTGTTATTCTCAATGAGGTACTTGAAGATACCGGGAACTTCATCCTCTTTGAACGAATAAACTTTTGGGAACTTCGGCTCCGAGACTTTCGGCTTCTGGGTCTGCTGTTGCCATCTTGATGGTTGAGGCGCCTTTTGCTGCTGCTGTTGCGGCTGCGCTTGCACCTCGAATGTTTGATTCGCATTCACGGTATTTGCATGTGCTTTTCCTTTTCCCTTAGGGGCAAAGTTTGGTTGCGGGGCATTATTAGCTATTTGACCCCTTTCCGCCTTCTTCCTTTTGAGGAATCGTTCGGCTCGTTCTCCTCGCACCTTCAGATCCTTCCAGGTCTTTGGTGGCGCCATTCCCATAGCTTCGAGGATGTCCAAGGAAAGATTGTTGTGACAGGTCTCGAGGATGAAATCTTCGCTGACCGGATCCCTACAATTCATTGCTTTATTTCGAAACCTCTTCACAAAGTTTTCGACTGTCTCACCGTTCTTCTGTTTCTCCTCAAACAGAGTGCTGATTGAGACCTCAGTGTCGTCGTCGAAGAAGTTCGTCAGAAACATGTCCTCCATGTCGTCCCAACTGCTGATGCTCCCCGGCTTGAGGCGACAATACTAATCGAAGGCCGCTCCGCGAAGAGTGCCAACGAATGACCGTACCATCAAGGGTTCATTGCCAGAGATTATTCCTAAGTGAGACTTAAAATATATTAAGTGTTGGGTAGGGGAACCCTTTCCATCAAACGGCGTAAAGTTGATTAAGTTGAACTTTGCCGAATATGGAATTGATTCCCACTCCCTTGGATATAGACATGGTATGCCGGACCTTTTTACCTCTTGAGCGTTCATCAACGCGTTGATTTTGCTCTCCAAGTCCTTCATCTTCTTGTATTCACTCGTTTCTATCTTCGAGTGGCTTTGGGGAGAAGTAACGTGGTCCTCTTTTGCATTATCATCTACAGGGCCACCTCCGTTGTCATTGTTGACAGGGGGAATAATTATGTTGATATTATTCCCTTCCCGTTCATTCTCATCTTGATTCTGAGGATTGTGTCAAGTGGGTTCTCTTTGATGAGTTGTCAGAGCCGTGATTTGCTGGTCGTGCATCTCTCTCATCTGTTGCATGGTCATCTCCATCTCGAACTTGAAACTTTCTTTCTGCCGAGCCAGGGCATCTTCAAGCATCTTGTTTACTTGTTCGGCGCTTATCATGAGTACCTCGTGGGGTTGTCCCTCGCTGGATACCGTGTTGTCCGATGCAATCGCAGAGCAGGCATCTGATCCTTCGTCTTCTGACGGTGATCTCGTCCGAACCCTACCATAAGTCCCTCGTGTAATGGTTCCGGACTGCAGATGAGTTAAATACCAGGGTACTAGCGGAATTGACTCGGGATTATCCCCCGTCGATGCCCTTTTGCTGGCCATATTAGTAGTGACCTTCGGAAATTCTCCGTCTTTGACTATCCTTCTTCTTCGTTGGAAACGCCTAGGCTTAGTCTCAGACGTTCCGGTGGAAATCCTCTCGAACACCGAAACTCTCCTTGGGGCTTTAGAACAACAGCATTTTGATAACACCGCCCTGATGATGTTGGCACATGGACAGTGAGGTTCCGCGTCTCGCGCGTTTCGCTTCCAAGACTTACTCGCACCCCCAGCTCTATAGTACAACTCATCAGTTTGGTAACTGGAGCAACCTATAGAGTGTTGGCACGATTTCCCAGGTATAACACAATCATCATCAGACGAATGTGCTTCCTTCTGGGGATATGACGCTTTATTAGCGTTTTCAAAAGTCGCTCGTTCAAGTCTACGCTTTTGCGAGCGTAAAAACTTAACGGGCTCTTGAATTTCGACACGCAACCCGATGCGGTCGGCAATAGGGGTTTTCCCTTTGTTATTTTCCTTGGGGGGATTAGAACGACCCCCAGTCGGGTTTATCATTTGGGGACCTTTCAACGGACCCAATCACTCTTTGATAGGTACTTTACCTCGATTCCCCGATAAGGGACCGAGGCGACCTTTCAGAGGGACCCTGGATGTTGAAGGATCCGTGTTCTTACCTGACTCCACCGGAGGTGCGGGGGCAAGGGGAACGGGACCTGGATTTGATGAAGGTTGGGCAGCAACATCTTCAGCTCTTGTCTTAGGCGTTGGTTTTGCCTTTAGCATCCACACATGTTTAAATTTTGGCGGATTCTTGACCGCCTCTTCTTTCTGCATCTCCTCCGCTTTCTGTAGGAGAGCTCGGGCATGCGCAAGCAGTGCACG
>NC_033798.1:125243489-125320251 GCF_001876935.1 Asparagus officinalis | reverse complement strand
AAGTTGAAACAAAAGAGATGATTTCACAAAACCTAAAAATATATTATTTTTTTATAATTTAGGGATTCATCCATACGACATTGGTTTTTTGTCCTTTGAAATTTGATGCCAGGTGGAAGTTGATGGGATTTTGGACAGCTGCCACGTTGACCCAAAAAAAAGAAATCTCAACTATAAATGGGCCCACTATACCGCGAGGGGCACAACAAATGCTACAGCTGGACTATCGAACCCGACCCGGATCCGCAGCGGAAACCTCATTAGTCTCAAGACCGATGAAATCATCAAAAGTTCATAAGAATCATAACCCATCTTTATACCACTCCGCTGTTAAAACTTATCCTGATCCTGCTCCCGCTCCAACCAACGCACTGACGTCATCCTCACTTAAAAAAAAAATCAACGGTTACGGACCTTTAAAGTCCACTGTAAATTCAAACCCACCACTCGAAGGCCGACACGTAGGACCCTGCCACTTTTCTTAAATTACTCCGCGAGTCAACATAACGCAGTCCATGTGTATCAGAATCCGACAGCGAAAAATTATCCGTCACTGCTCTCTCTTTTTCTCTCGCTTTCGACTTTCACTGGCTTCCTTTGAAAGAAACCGCAGCGAAAGTTTCGAGCTGATGAACACTGAAGAGGAGCAAAAGCTTCGAACTTGATC
Organism: Asparagus officinalis; assembly: GCF_001876935.1. NCBI lineage: Eukaryota > Viridiplantae > Streptophyta > Magnoliopsida > Asparagales > Asparagaceae > Asparagus > Asparagus officinalis. The sequence continues at coordinate 125,319,584 of NC_033798.1, read as the reverse complement.
AGCTTGTTCTCGAAGCAGATGGGGATTCGGTCGATCTTGTGCTGCGGAGCTGATTCTGATAGGTATTTGATGGTTAATTCGAAGGATTCTTGGGTTTTCTTCTTGTTTTTGGATCGATTTGGTTGGTTGAGAGTAAAAAAGATTCGATTTTGATGCAGGAGCCAGAAGGCGAAGAAGAATTCGACGGGATGGAGGGTGTTTTCGCTTAAAGAGCTGCATTCGGCGACGAACAATTTCAATTATGATAACAAGTTGGGAGAGGGAGGGTTTGGGAGCGTTTATTGGGGCCAGCTCTGGGATGGATCTCAGGTTTTGGATCTCTCTCTCTTTCCCCCTTTTTATTAATTTTAGGTGTTTTTTCTTATTTTTCTTTGAAAAGAATTCGATCATATGAATACGTGAAATTCGAGGAAATATATATATATATATATATAACATAATATATATATAATCATATATTAATATACTATATATATATATATATATATTAGAGAAGAGAAGAGAGAGAGGAGAGAGAATGAAATGGGTATGTTTGCGTACCAACATAAAAATTGTGCTGAAGTGACGTGACATGTTCGCCTCCACTCATTGAAATCGGGCTCACATTCACAGGGTTGCGGGTAGTGTTAGGAATAATGTGGATGAGAATATGAGCAATCACTACATATTGCATAATTTAGTGTTGTGTACCCCAGGGCATACCATTTTTCTCTATATAGTATATATATATATATATATATATCATATTGAGGCTGAGTAGAACAGTAATAGTTAAAGTTTAGGTACAGAAGCAATTGGAACTAGTGCTCGATTGCATTTATCCGTGGATATATTCTTGATGGATAAAATCCTTGAGCTTCAAGTTGCGCTATCAAAACATAATAATATAAAACAAAATTTAAGGAGTTAGAAAATCAGGCTATGATTGGGAGCAGTTGTGATATCAACTGTCCTAGAATGATTAAGGACCGCCTACTCGCCCTGGCGTAGTTTTGTCCTCCTGCCCCTAGCGGTGAAACCCCCGGAATCGGCCGGGCGCTCTGCACTCGGCGGAGACACAGAGCTATGCTCAGCTGAAACGGTTACTGCCCAGTAAAATGTAGGCCGAAATTTGCTTGAGGTAAGAGAAGTAGAGGAGAAGAGAGTTTAGAAAGTGTTCGCTCTTGTTTAGTGTGATTCTGAATGAGCTCCAAGCCTCCTTTTATAGCGTGTGAAAGATGTAACCCACCGCTGAATCCAAGGGGACCGTTACGCACGGTTAATCTTCCTTACCCGCATGCAGCCGTTCAAAATGTGTAAAACGTCGCCACAAATAAAGGCTTAAAGGTCAAAAGTGTCCGGCGCGGTGGCTCGGGCGAGGCAGGCGCGCGTGGCTGCGGGCGGCGAGACGCGGTGGCGTGCCGTTGCGCGCGGCTGCGTGTGGAGTTAGAACCGCCAAACGCCACAAAACCCAAAACACTATTCCAAGCCCAATAAGAGAAACATATATACCCTTTACTATCATCTCATTTTTCCCCGGCGATGTGGGACTATTCACCAAGGCAAAATGCCTTTTCATGAAAAGTTTGCCAACGAGTCCTCCAAAAGACATATGTGACTGAAAATAATAAACAAAAATAAATCACAGAATAAAATAGGTTTGGCACCCTTTCGTATCTAATTCGGGAGAGGTAGCTTTCGCTTTGAAGCCTTTCCTTTAGCTGAGTTATCGCCCTGAGACATAATGCGGACTAGGCCTTGAATTCAGGCTCCCTTGGATCAGGTAATTGATAAAAACACACAGCAATACGTTGCATCATTGAGGCTAACGGTGAGCAGTTAAAGCCAATCTGCACAAACAACCGACTCATGCAGAGTTTCTGGGTCAGCCCTGCCTGCCCCCACCGCGCCATCACGCGTTCTCTCTCACCGTACCGGTAAGTCCTCAAAGGGTACCTAAAGCTGTTTATTTAATAAACCCCCACAACACACGCGTTGGAACTTATAAGGTAAAAACTCAGCCTAGGCCAGCTGTAATCATTAAGAGCATCGTCACCATAGAGAAGGGGTAGTAAGGAAATGCTACAAATGATATTATAATATATCTAAGCTGATGTCACACGCACAGAGATGCACTTGGTCCGCTTGTTTCTCTACCACATTGAAACCGCATATTGGAGCTACGTCTCCAAATAAGGGTTGAGTTGCCGCTGTCAGTGACCTCATTTATGGGCTATAACCCCCATCTCCCTCGATGAATCCAGAACCATACTCCTGAATAAGCCCTTAGTGCAAAAGAGTCAGCAAATTTTTCTCAGACTTTACAAAGTCCAAGATCACAACCTTGCGCCCTGGCCTAATAGGCGTTGTACAGCTTATGATGCATGAAACTGTGTCTGTCAGTTTTTTATTTACATGTACTTGCTTTAGAAGCTGCTATGCTAGATTCTAGCAATCAGAATGATGGAAATAGGGAGAGAGGGTTTTATGGACCAAAGGACAGTTCAGCATAGGAAGATCTTTTTACGCATTCGCGCTTCTGCTGCAAGTAGTAATCAGAGCAATCTAGCGGCTCAGATTCCATAGGTGCTCGGTCGGGCAAATTATTGTATTGCTTTACCATGATTTCAGATACAAGCCAGTACCACCAAAAGAAATACATATCCAGACTGTACTTTACACTGTTGAGATATCCGCTGCGACCCAATTGGCGTCGATATCCCTTCTATAGGGCATCAAGGGCTAAGCAGTGTAAGTTCAAGCAATAGTCAATTGTGCCTTTTAGATATTGAGATACTGCTTTCTAAGAGCAGCCAATGATCCTTTTGCCTAGAGTTGCTAGTATACGAGACTCAGGTCTCGCATACAGCATAAGCTATAATCAGGTCTGGTTGCGTTGCGATATGTAAACGAAAGATCCAATCATCTGAGAAATTTAGATTGGGAGACAGTTCACCTTCATTCTTCTTAACGTTTAGAAGAATCATAAGTGTGGAAACAGGTTTAGAGTTATGAAAGTTAATTTGATTAACATTTTATCAATGCTATGGAAGACTCAAGATATTCCTGCTAGCTGTCTCCTAAGAGATTTTTCATTCCAAGTATGATGTCTTGCAAGACCTAAGTCTTTCATATGCAAAATTTTGAAAGATAAATCCTTAACCTTTGAAATTAATTCAAGTTTTTCCAAAGCAAAGGATACTCATCACGATAGAGAGCAGAGAATGAACATAGCCATTGTTTTTATCACTTTTAGAATAGACCATTTATCTTTCATTCACAGGTGAAGCCATATGTTCATACGTTGTCAAATTCGGGTGCCATTGTTTTGGAGCTTGTTAAGAGACCATACAAAGCTATTTAAGCAAGCTACAGACCTTGTTTCCTGACGCCTTGGCAATGAGGCCTTATGGGTTGGTGCAATATAGCATTTTGATCTAAATCACCTTCAGGAGAAGCTCTGACATCCATCTGACTGTATGATAAGGCTTTATGATAACAGCAAGGCTAGTAATACGTCGGATAGTTGATATCGGGCATACAGGAGAATACTGTATCAAAATAATCAATGCCCTTTGTTGAGTAAAGCATGTAGCGCTACTAATCTCAGCTTTAAATTTATCTATGAACCATCAGCTCTGACGTTTCTTCTTGAATATCGCACTTATCACCAAATAGGTTTACAACCGTGGAGCGTAAGTCCTGAGTCTCCAAGATGATCTTTCATGATAGATTTAATTTGCATTATCATGGTTCTTTCCAGAAAGAGATTCAGCGGTGAATCCATTGCTTCTCGGAATGAGGCTTGGATCACCTTCAAGGCAAGAAAGTAAGACAAGTTTGCTACGCAAAAATCCTTTTCGATTCTACCCTTTTGCTTTCTTCGAGGTTCAATACAAGAGGGTTGAAAAGAATGGAAGATGGAAAGCATCAGAACGAAGTGGATGATCTGGGATTTTCTGAGATTTTAGATTTGAAAGGAAAAGATTTTTTTCAAGTATGACGCATTCTTGCCTTCAATATCGTATTGTTGGATATGTCCTGATTCAGATTTGCATGTACTAAAAATCTGTACCATTGGCTATCAGTGATCATCGCAATAAAAGCGCGATCTACAGTCTTAGCAAACCAATCTTTTCTCTCTTAGCGTTCGCGCGAATAGCTACTTTAGCCACAGCAACCCCAAACCCGGAGAGAAATTTAGGATTAGGAGATTCCCCTCCAATATTCATAGGATTGTATCGGAATATTTCGGGAATCCTATTGAGAAGATGGCAAGCCAGAAGAAGAGCTTCACCCGCCAGAGATTTTCAGCTGCTCCTGAACTGAGTAACATCAACAGTTTCACCATGTCCATTAGGGTTCTATTCTTTCGCTCAGGCTACCACGTTAGACCTGTGGTGTATAGGGAGCGGCATAACCTCATGAACTAATACCGTTGTTCTTCGGAATATTCAGTCATATGATTGAGGCTATCTCCCCGCGCACGCTCGAGATTTAGAATCTTGATCTTTCCTGTCAAGTTGGTTCTAGATTCAGCTTTGAACACCCTTAAGACCTATCTAAGGCCTTCATCTTAGTTTTGCAGCAGATAGGTGTAACAATATCATGGAGTGACGTCTATAAAGTCACAAAATATCTCCTAGCCGCCCGCGGTGAGAACTCGTTAGAGTCACCACATCAGCTATGAATTAATTCGAGGGGTTCAGAGTTTCTAGTTATAGACTGAAGGGTTTTTAGTGTGTTTGCCTTGAACACAGATTCACATTTAGATGAGGACATGACGAAGATTTAGGAATCGAGTTTAATTACCATTCTGCTGCAAGGTATGGACGAGAACTGGTCCAAGTCGTCCAGTGCCTAAACATCACCGAAAGACTCAACCAAATTTGATATCAGAGACTCAGAAATTTCATTAGAACTGGAATTGATAGCATTGCAGTTTGAAAAGGCATTACAGATCAAACCTTTTCCTAGGAAAATATTACTCTTTGTAATCACAAATTTATTCTGATTCTTTTACAATCCTGATAACGCAGCTCGAAGAAGAAGAGATTCACTAATCAAGATTTGCGGACGGAGCAGAAGGACATCGATAATAGCGCCTTGCAGATGAAAGAACTTCCGCCAGAAGTCATTGTGAGCTCTATACGTCATGTCCTATTATTGAATTAGTGAGTCATCTGCTAAGCCTTATTGCTCTCTCCACAGTGGATGCCTGATAATTTGAAAAACCAAGAGCCGGTCATTAGCAGACCGTGCATATTCTCCTCGCGGAATCAAATACCAATCAGCTGGAAGAAGTTAGAGGAATTTTACAAGATGAGCATGAAGCAGGCTTAACCTGAAGCGAGGTTGATTGCATTTCAATCATATTAACTTTAGTTGGATCCAGTCTTCTTTAGGGGGAGGTTTGGCGTTCCTTTCTTCCGAAAGAAACCAGTGTGAGCCATCGGGCTTGGGTTTGGCGGCGTTCTACACAACAAAGCAGAAACCTTCTGCACAGACTTGATGGCTTAGGAAGAATTGGATTTGGTCTTGAGGAAAGGATTTGTTGAAGATTTGTTGAAAGATTGTTGAGTTTTTCTTGATTGCTTCCCTTTGGGTTTGAAATTCTTAGATAGGCCTTATCCTCTACACAAGTTTACTTTTAGGCCTTTTGTTTCATCTTGATATTTCGGATTTTGCCTAGCCTGCGTCTTCATACGAATAGCCTGCAGGCTTCATTAAGTTAGATCTGCCTTGGCTTGGGTCGGAGCATCCCAGCCAATCTACACAGGAGGGAGGAAGTTTACTCAACAACACGGAGAACTTTATAATCGTACAGTAAAAGTGTTTCCTTTTTGATGGAGATGACGGAGGAATATCTAGCGGAATTCAGAATTTGTTCATTAATATGGGCTTGCTCAATCAACGCCATTGTGAATTACTGAATGATGGAGGAGGTGCTTGAAACGCCCCAGAATTCGCATCATCATAGCCCATGACTTCTGGCTTCAAGAGCATTCCATAGTTCTTTTGGGCACTTTTTAACTCATAATTATATGTCATGAAAGGTTGTCTGACAAGTGGCACTAAGAATCCTATGACAACAATGATAACGTTGATTTCTTCTGGGTTTCATAGAGCTAGAAAAGGAGGGCGAGGCACCAGAACCCGTAAAAGGAACAGTGGATAAGGAGCAGGTGAGCAGGCATCAGGAGTCAAAGGTTCGAGAACCATAAGAAGATGACTCAGAAGTGTCAATAGCAATTAAAAACTAAGGTAGTAAGCCAGTATTCATCCTGATAGCCCACCGTTTATAGTTAACACCGTGTGAAGCTTCTCAGGTTTTCTGGACACTTTTTGAAACTGTGGCAGAATTGTCATAAGTCCAATTTAAGTTAACTAGTCTAGGTAGATGAATCTGATATAAATAAAGATTTTGTCATATTACTAGACCAGAAACTTATAAACCTGCTCTTACCAAAAACTCGTAAAAATGAAAAGATTAAGTTTTACTCGGGTAGTTGGGCGCCAGGTAAGTATAGTACTAGAGTTTGATCAATGATGATTAAGTACCTCGTTTCTTGCAGAGCGGGTTTACCAACCGCCTTCAACCTTTCCTTAAGACACCAACTAATCCAAGAATAACTTGAACGCGTTCACTTAAAGATTTGTTTTTTATGACAGATACTGAATTGAGCAGGCAGAAGTAGGGCAAAGAAATAAATTTTTTTTAACTAATTTAGATGCAACAAATTAAAACAATTAACTAATACAACAAAATATATAAAATTCGGGTGAACAGTATCACGGATGAACAGTAAATTTTTTCATTATTATTATTATTTAAAACAATTAGGTAAATTTTTATTAACTATATACAACCTAATTAATTTAACAAGCAAGAATTATTAAATGCTTTACTAGATTGCTATCAAAACCACATAATAATATAAACAAATTAAGGGTTAGATTCAGCGCTGATTGGGAGCAGTCGGTGATATCACTGGCCCATAATGACAAGATTAAGAGACCCGCCTATCGCCCTGCGTAGTTTTTCCTCTCTGCCCGCTAGGGGATAAGAACGCCCCCGAATCGGCCGGCCCTCTGCACTCGGGTTGAGACACAGAGCTCATTGCCTCAGCTCAGAAGGAAACGGTGCAGTAAAATGTAGCGCAAAATTTCTTGCGATTAAGAGCAGCTTAGAGAATGAGAGAGAGTTTGAGCAAAGTAGATCCTCTTCGTTGGTGGATTCGGAATGAAGCTCCAAGCCCCTTTTATACGGTATGAAAGTGTAACCCCGCTGAATCCAAGGCGACCCGTTACCACGGTTTAATGCTTTCCGTTACCCGCATGCCCCAGCCGTTACAAAATGTGTTAAAACAGTGCAAAAATAAGCGCTTGAGAAGCAAAGTGTGCAGGCTGCGGCGTCGCGGCGCGAGGCGCTGGCGTGCGGGCCGTGGCGAGGCGCGGCGAGCTGGCCGCCACGCGCCGCAGCCGCCGATGTGGTAGAACCGCCCAAACGCCCACAAAACCAAGAACAAACTAGTTCAAAGCCCCATAAGGAGAGAAGCCATTATATACCCTTTACTATTCATCTCGATTTCGATGGGACTATTCACAAAGGCAAAATTGCCTTTTCATGAATAAGTTTCCAACATAAGTTACTGTATGATTCTTGTGTGAGATACGATATATCGTTCAGTAGAAAATGGGATCGAAAGTCTTGTCTGCTTGCTCCGTGAGCTACGAGCCTGGAATTCACATGGTTTTTGAAATGGTGAAATCCCATCCTATGCACAGTATGTGGGATTGTACTTGCTACCTGATCATTTTCTCGGAAAGTATAGCCTGATTGGTTATAAGAAACACTACAAACATTTAATTATGATTGAACCAAAATTATAATTGGACTATGATTAAGATTGATTGAGAGTTGTTGATGGTCTCCCCTAATCTTTTGTGTTTGGCTACATAGTCATGTCAAGTTCCAGTTTTGTCATACAATAGTAACAGTGATTGTTGACGGTTAGGGTGCTGGCTATTGAAAACAGTGATTGTTTGTTCCATTGATTTAAGCTTGATGGATAATATCAGCAGGTTATGTACGCTTCCTGTGTGAAATAAGATTAACTCTTTAGCAGAAAAGATGGGATTGAAAGTCTTGTCTGCTTGCTTCATGAACTATAGGCCTGGAAGTTTCTTGGTTTTTCAAACAACCATCCTATGCAGAGCGTGCGGAATTTTATCTGCTAAGTACCATTTTATCCAAAAGTGTAAGCTGATGGATCATAGGCAACACTATAAAGGTTCACACTCTTCACACGGACCATGAGGAAAGGCACTCAAAAGTGAGACATAAATGGATTCCACATGGGAGGAGTCTACGGATGGTGCATAGTGCAAAATGTGCTACTTCTAAATGGTTAAGTATAAGATTTGAACCAAGGATCTTTAAACAGCATGTACTCTAATACCATATCAGATAACCACTTTACGCCGAAGTTCGTAAGTTGATAATTGTCGGGTGGCGATACAGTCATTTTGTTGTAAGTATCTGAGAATGAGATGATTTCTTGTATATCTGGAAGCTTGCAAAATCTTTGTTCATGTGGTATCAGATAAATGTTATGCTGCAAACCGAGATTGAGCTTGCTGTATCGATGATAATTAATGCTCACTGAAAATTTTAAAGGGCATCTAATGTAGGTGTTTCTTAATAATAATATAAAAGATGTTTCTTACTGATAATATAGAAGACGTAAAGGGGGGCCCTGACTACATTCAGACAAATGTAGGAAGGCAAACTACACAAAAAGCGCAACTATAACTCGATGAAGGATCGGGGAAAAAAAGGAAGGACATCTCATTTTACTCTCGAATGCCAGTTTCCAGATTGCAATCTGACTTTGACTATTTAACTCATATGTTTCTGGGGCATTATTTGGTGGCGTAATTGCTTATTTTGTGATTTGAGTGATCTACCACAGGTAATGAGTTCTGTTTTTGCTGCAGGATTTAAAAAACCAAAGTCTCAAAATAAAATTATTTTTTTTTCTTAGTAGCCTATTTGATTCTCATGTTAATGTTGTTCTAACACAATGAAGTTTGCTATTTAGTCACATATTTTAACTCATCTCCTTCCCTACTAACTTCTATACATAAATTCCTGTAGATTGCTGTTAAAAGACTCAAAGTTTGGAGCAACAAAGCTGAGATGGAGTTTGCTGTCGAGGTTGAGATTTTAGGCAGAGTGAGGCATAAAAACCTTCTGAGCTTACGTGGATTCTGTGCTGAAGGGCAAGAGCGTCTGATAGTGTATGACTACATGCCTAATTTAAGTTTGCTGTCACATCTTCATGGGCAGCATTCAGCTGAGTGCCTCTTGGACTGGCCCAAGCGCATGAATATTGCAATAGGATCTGCTGAGGGCGTTGCGTAAGTCCAGAAACTCTTAACTCTTGCCTCCCTCTCTTTGTTTCTTTTGTTCTTATGGAATCTATGAATATCAAAAACTGCATAATTTGGAGTGACTTATCTGAAAATGTAACTCTAAACATCTTAGGTACGGCTTAAAAATTTTCAACTTTGTAATTTTGGACCGAAAACTTTCTTCCATGAAACTAAAACATGCCATTGATATATTGCTCTTGGACTTCAAAGAAGAGCCATGCTGATGAGAAGAAGCTAAACAGCAATCCTTGTCCACTGAATAATTGACGCAGACTTGTATACTTTTTCGAGCGTCTTCAACCACTTAGTGGATCAATTCTGCAATCGACAGAGTCCATTGGATGGTTTTTCATTCATGACATATACAACCTACTTAATGTTTGGATTAATTCCCGATGCACCTCTTGTATTATAGAGAGTTGGCCACTTATTACCGCTAAAAATTTTTATTAGCACTTGAACCTCCTGGTGCGCAAACAAAGTTATTTTTCTGTTATATGTATCTTTCGCATGGTTGGCATGTGAAGTTGGCGTGCCGCAGACCAATCTCCATATATTTTACTATGTTACATAGACCTATTCTTTTATTAGTGTTGAACATAAACCCAGTGTAGTTACATATAACAAAGAGATAACTCCACTTGGACATAAAAGGATCAAGTGCCAGAAAAAGGGTAAATTTCATAAAACCCCCAAAACTTGGGTGGTGGGAACTGTCCAAATTCTTTAGGGTTTTGTGGCTAATTTCATATAGTACTGAGAGTGTATCTTAAATTCAATGCTTGTTTCTTTATCGTCTTCACTTCAGAACGTAATAATTTTCCCCCCATTCCCCATCCTTTTCAGTTATCTCCACCACCACGCCACGCCTCACATAATCCACAGAGACGTGAAGGCAAGCAACGTCTTACTGGACTCAGATTTCCAAGCACGAGTAGCTGATTTCGGATTTGCCAAGCTCATCCCAGATGGTGCAACTCATGTGACCACAAGAGTCAAAGGCACTCTTGGCTACCTCGCACCTGAATATGCCATGTTCGGTAAAGCCTCAGAAAGCTGTGATGTGTACAGTTTCGGTATACTTCTTCTAGAACTCGCCAGTGGAAAGAAGCCCATAGAGAAAAGAAGCCCAACATTGAAGAGAACTATCACAGATTGGGCGCTTCCACTGGCTCAAGAGAGGAAGTTTGAAGAAATGGCTGATCCCAAGCTCGATGGGGTTTTTATTAGAGAGGAGTTGAAGAGGATGGTGATTGTTGCCCTTGTTTGTTCTCAGAATGAACCGGAGAAGAGACCCACAATGCTTGAGGTTGTGGAGCTGCTCAAAGGAGAGGCTAAGGAGAAGTTGTTGAGTTTGGAGAGTGGTGATATGTTCAAGGCTGAGAAAACTGAGAGCTACCAAGGGCTGTCAGGTTCAGAGGAAGCTGGCACTGAAACTGAGATTGTAGCTAGTGTTCAATAGAGTGCTAAGGTTTGGTATATGATTGTTGTTGATTGTTTCAAACGTAATCATCAGTGTCAGGAGATTTGTGAACAGATTTGGATTGTGGAGTGTAGATTGTTGGTTGTATTTGAAATCTTTTAATCGTTGGGGTTTGAGGTTTGATTTGAATGTTAAGAGATGCTTTGTTGTTTTGCTTTGTGTGTAGTAATTTCTCCATTTTGTATCAAAGAAAAACATTCATTTTTCTGCTTTCCTTTGTCATTATGATTAAAGGTCAGGGTTGTTATATGTATTGGGATGGGTCAAATATTGAGTAGGAACTTGATATACGTGAATCTCGCTGATACGTGAATACCTTTTATTTTTAGTTTTATAATGACTCAAGGGGGAATAAGTAGATCCTAAGGTCGTGTTCTTTTTTTCATTTTGCATACGGATGTCAATTGCAGACTTGCAGTCTATTTACTGGGGACTGACCAAAAAATTGTGTTAGCAATAAATCTGAGATTATCAATTAACGCATCTTGTTGTTTTTATACCATTATTTTGTTTAGGAATAGGAAAGATTTTATTGAAGCGGTTCATGAATAATTGAGATCAGAGAGGGTCTAAATCATCTCCACAATTAAAGAAGGCAGTACTTTTATATCGGTAAGAATTTTTTTGGGTGTATGTTATTATTGGGAGAGTACTTTTTTGACCCAAAATTCATGGGACCGTACATGGGACAAAATGATACATGTTAAGTTTTGAGATTCTAACCAAGGTCAATGACTATTATAAATGTACATCAACTGTACATAGTCGGTCCCATGATTTGGACTCTAAAATCAATTTATCTAATTGTAAAGATCAAGTCATACTTCATACTCCCTTTAAAAGTACGAATTCGGAAAAACCTTTTAGTAGATAAAAATACCCTTGAAATTCAAATACAAATCCATTAAGTAAGAGTAAGTTGATAAATTAAAATATAAACATAGTATGAAGATAAGAATATAGATAGTTATTTAAAATTACAAGAATATACATAGTATGAAGATATACATTTAAGTAAGTGTAAGTTGATAAATTGATGAATTCTTATTGGATATACATAATATGAAGATAAGAATATAGTTTAAATTGAAATATAAGCAGGATGAAATTATTAAATGCCAAATTTATAAATGTATACAAGATGAATGGTGTATATGTAAAAACCAAACAAATTAGTGAGACAAATAATGTTCGCCCCAGAGGTTGAACCCTGAAACAATACAGATCTACAAATGCACATAATGTGGACGGGGTATTTGTAAAATCCACCAAACAAATTAAATAGATAAAATCATTCTGAAAATTATAAAAAAGGAAAATTAAAACAAACGACTGCGATATGAGGACACAACGTGGCGATCTCTCATCAACTAAAATTCAAGTAGTTCACGGTACTGCATAATTAGTTTTAAAGTTTATTTATACTATTATTATTTAAATAGAACTATATTTATAATTGTTATCCTCTCGCATGTAACATCACATACCAATGTTTATAAGCTAAGAAACTACAACAATTTCCGTAGCACTTTCATCTCCTTCTACATGTATATGTATTTGTTATTTCCTTCTTATTAGGTTAGATTAGATTATTTTAAAGTAATTAATTATATTATATATTAAGAAATATCAACAATTTTCATAGCACTTTCATCTATTTTCTTCTTATTAAATTAGATTAGATTATTTTAAAATAATTAATTATATTATATGTTTGATCTTTTTTTAGATCAGAAATTACAACAATTTTCATAGTATTTTCATCTCTTTTAACATGTATGTGTCTTTGTTATTTTCTTCTAATTAGATTAGATTAGATTATTTAAAAATTATGAATTATGAAATTACAATACTTTTCACATTATTTTTATCTATTTTCTTCTTATTATACTAGATTAGATTATTTTAAAGTAATTACTTATATTGTATGTTTGATCTTTTTTTTAGATCACAAAGTTTAATTATACTATTATTATTTAAATATATATTGTTTGTATAAAAATCAAAGAGAATCTCACACATATCTTAGATCTCAATGCCAATTGTAATATGTAATCTTAGATCTCAATGCCAACTGTAATATTTACATATGGTTGTTGGTTAAAATAAATTTCATGTGTGGGCTTAGATAATTTAATTTTTTAACACGCAAACTCTTCCACAAAACCAAAAGAGAGTATCAATGTTATAACTATATATATATATATATCCACAGGACCACAGATATCTTGAAAATGAACGAAGAAAATCACACAAATAAAAACCATATTAATTACCCACACACACCCACTATTTTCAAAATCATCATTCTCCATCTCCATATATTATATATCCACATACCAAATTAAACTGCCGGAGTTTTCCCTCATCAACTACACCATTGATTAACTCTCCTTTTTCCTTTGTACTTAAATTGTATAACATTCATTGTGATGAGGACTCACATGGGTCATATGCCTGCCTTGAACATCCAACAAAAAAAATAATGCACTAAGCATTGTAATTAATTAATAATGAGATCCTATCATTATAAACAAACTAAGTAAATATTAATAATTCTTAAGAATGTACTACGTTCACATATTTTCCACTGCAAACTTGTTAGTTGTTTATTCCTAACCCCAAGAAATTTTCAATATTAATCATCTATTTCATATTTTTTTTTAAAAATGTTTAAATAAAACTTATGGCAAATATAATAATCCATATTTATAGATTTTAACTCAAAATAAATCTGACTTATTTTATAGTAAGAAAATAAAAAAATAATTTTGATATTTAACCACGTGCATTGCACGTGCACAAGAACTAGTCTTTTATAAAAGCACGGGTTCAGAAAAATCTTTTCTTGGTCAATATTACCCTTCACTTTTTCAAATATTTTATTTAAATTTTAATCTATCATAATCATAATTCTATCATATCTTAATCTCACGTGAATTACTTAAAGCTCAATAATTAAAAAAAATAAGATTAATAAGTTACATGAAATATTGTAACAACAACAAAAAACCCTAATTTTTTAAAAAATTACACAAAATACTCTCAAATATTCAAAATTACACAAAACACCATCACATGTCAAAACTTAAAATAACAAACATGAAATTTGGAAATTAACAGTATACTCTGAAGAATTTATAATTTATAAATAACACCCTCAATATTTTAAAAGTTATAGAAACACGCTCAAAAGTTTAAATCATAAAAAAAAACACTCTCAAAACTTATGAAGCACATAGATGAATTCTAGAGATTACTATCGGACTTGAACATAGATTCCCTTTTCTCCACCGTAGTCACATCAATTAAACCTCATGGATGATAAAGAAAGATAATATCATGTAAACACCAATAAATTTAAACGATAATAAAAAGGCAAAGAAATAATAAGTAGCTAACATACTGTAATACATGAATTATTGTTAAAAAACTAAAAAGTTTTAAAAATTGTACAAAACACCCCCAATAATTCAAAATTACACAAAAAAATATGACTTAACAAAACTTAAAACAACAAACATAAAATCTAAAAATTAGTAGCAGACCCAATTTAAAATTTACAATTAACACTCTTAAAGTTTTAAAAATTATAGAAACACACTTAAAAGTTAAAAATTACAAAAATAATAAAATTTGAAATTTTATTGATAGATTAGAATTTAATATCATTGTCTAAATAAAAGTAATTGCATATAATTTTACTCATAGGTTGGAGTATCAAAAATACAAAGGTAGTATTAATTGATAGAAAACTAAATCACTTAAAATTGATAAAAGACTATAATATAATAGCTTAGTATTAATTGATTTTATTTAATAAACATTATTCTATGATGTCAGTAATATTCATAGGGTAAAAAAAATCTTTGACATTAATAATATTCATAGGTTAAAAAAATACAATGACTTATGTATGGATAAACTATTAAAAAGTTCAGATATATCCTTCAAAAGGATCTAGTTGTTTTGATTTTAAATAAAAAAGTGAAGGATATTAACCCAAAATTCATAAACTTACATGAATCACTTGAATTGATATTAACAAGAAACATATTTATTAAAGAAGCGTCAACTAATTTCCCATTGGGAACATATTAAACAAAAATTTCTTATCAGAGAAGCATTTTTCATAAAAGATGCCAGAAATATTAGTAAGTCTTATAAAATTTCATATTTTTTTCTTTAAATACTAAAGGAATCATAAAATTATTATATAATTAGATACATATGATCTTGCTATAGTAACAACATGAAGCTATTGATCAACTATATTACGAGATAAAACAAACCTTACAAGAGAATAAAAATCACTATAATTGACAAATGGGTATCCACATAGTTCTTACTTACCAAGCCAGACAAAATGTGGAAAATCACTATAGTGGACAAAATATATACATATAATACTTACATATCATAACTTAAGATACACATGTAATATAGTTCGTTACAAAAATTCTTATTAAAGACCACTAAACATAAAGTTCACCTTATATCCATCTCAAATTTGATGGGGAAATCTGCAATATATATATATATAAACCCAAAGATTCAACTAACTAAACAAATAAGAGAATAGTAAGTAAACCAAGTAAACATCCATATAACACAATAAACAAAAAATGTTACATTTTTAAGTGAATGTGTAGGGCTCATTTAGAACAAGCTATCAAAATAAAAGCATCTCCAGCAAGACTCATTACAAAAATAACAAAAAAAAATAACTTAGCAATATTATGCAGGCATCACAACATTCGAAAGATGTATGATCTTAAAAAACCTACTCTATAATTCACACAATTAGACCTAATTAAAATTTACCAATATACAAATACACTATTGCACCTTTAAGACAAAGATAACTATCAATTATAATAGACTTGAGCAGTGACTTTACACTTGCAAAGATCGCAGTAAGAAGGTGGATATATATGTTAATAACGAGTGTCCAAATGATAAATGTTGTAGAATCTCTGATGACTTAGGATATTGCAAAGGTAACACTGTTTAACATAGTAGAAACTCTTATTGGGTACACAACACAAGAATTCATTACAAAGAAAAAAATAGATCAACCCTAACTTAAGTAAAGAATTAGAAACACAGAAAAATTGTCACATATATGAAATTAACATTTGTTCTCATTAACATTTTTCTCATTCAAATAACTTTAAAAATTAGATGAGAAGATAAAAGATGAATGAGCCCATGGAAAAATAATAGCGCGGGAAATCCATGTCCAACCCGATATCACAATCGACGTAGATGATGAAGACACCACTCTAGAATTACCCTAGAAAAAGATAAAAGTGAAGAAGATTTGATCTCGGCTCAATAGAAAATAAAACAGAAAGAATAAAAAGACAATATTTTCTTAATATTTTATAGAATAGCCTAATTTTTTAAGTAAATTAGGAATATTTAGAAGATATTTTCATGATTTTTTAAATATTTTTATATACTTGTTTTGTGGACACTTTTATCATATAAAATTATACTAGAGTTAACATTAATATTTCGTTTATGGTTTTTAATAAAGTCTATCAATGATTAGGAATAAATCCATACCTTTTGTGCCATTTTAGTCACTTCTAATCCTCTTGCTATTATAATGCTATTTTCAAGTATTTTTTTACTCTTGCAACACTATACTTCCCTAGGTAAAGCTTCATTTCATGTTGATCCGAATAAGATGAGTATTCAAATTGGCTTCACATTGGTTTCGTGTCAATTCAAATATTATCAACATGAAACTTAAAATTTGGTGTAGCCCATTCAAACAAACATTAAAAAAGATAAATAATAACAATATTAAATTTTAGAGACATGTGAGCAAAAACTATCAACAAATTTTAGTAAGGAAATAAACTAAAAATAAATATTTATGATATTTAACCACTTGCAATGCACATGCATAAAAACTAGTAGTATCTAAACAGAGTAGCTTAATATACAGGACGATATATTGTGGCTATTTGTGGTTCAGTTTGATAGGCACATGTTAATTTTAAATTTGCGAGAATTACGTTTGCACGTTATCATCATCATCTTACTATGCAGGTCAAAATGGTCGTTTTGTGCTAAAATGCTTAAGTTTTAATTTCCGAGAACTAAATACACAAGACTATTAGCCATGTGTATTTAAAAGTTGAGTTTTTGCAGCTAATTATTTTTTATAAAGAATATTTTTTAAAAATTTCTCCAATTATAATTGTATAAATAAAACAAGGTCTAGTGCTTAGAAAATGAAATTTGGATCACTATAGGTGAGTTTTGTATCCGTAAATTGTACGAATAACCGTAAATTATACGCGCATGCGTAAATTATACGCGGACGGTAAACTAGTACGCGTGAACTCCTCTTCATAAATCAGCGGCTAATTTTGTAATTTGCAAAAAACGCAAGTGGTTCTCTGTAAACAACCAAATCCCAATTCTCATTCCCGCTCGCGATGCTCATTGAAGAAGAAGAAGAAGAAATCGTAACGGAGCAGCTCGATCTCGCCGATGACTCCGATTACGCCGCCTCCCAACGACAGGTAACGTAAACCCTAAACCCCAAACCCCAAACCCCAAATAATTCGATCTGCAGATCTTTACGAATCTTTCCCGATTAATTCGTTCTTGCGAAAACTTCTAGGGTTTAGGCGACGGTGTTCGATTGGATTCGGTCGAAAGGAGCGGATTCGACAAGAGCTCGGAGTTCGAGATCGTCTATTCGAAGGTTAACGTCGCGATCCATCCAAGTCAGCTTGCATCGGAGAGGATTGATGATCGGTTGCGCCTCATCAAGCAAGAACCTGATGTCTTCTTGGTATGAATTCTTCAAGTGATTTCATTTCTAGGTGTTTTTTTTTGTGAAATTGGGGTTAGGATTGGATTGTTTTGGTGTTCTGTGGTAAGAATACTGTTGATCAGTTTATATAGCTCGAGATAATTTTGAACACTTTTGCTTGGAGTTCGTTTATTAAAGTTCAGTGCTGCTGGGTAAAATTTGTGGATTTTTTCTTGGTGTGAATTCTTGAACGTTTTTTTTAATTGGGGATAGAATAGGATTGATTCGGTGTTATGTGGTTAGAGCAACTTGATCAGTATCTCTAGGTCGAGATAATTATGATGCACATTATTCTTTGGATTTTGTTCCTTTTTTGTGGGAGATTGTTCAGTGAAGTTTAGGTCTATAAATAGCGCCTATTTGCATTCTTCCTGTTGATTTTTGTAACGTTTTTAACTCTATTGTCATTTGAGGGAAAACATTTACACTTTATCTTTTGTGAGGAACAGTTGATATTTACCTAATGAACATTCAATTACATTTTCATGTTCGTAGCCATGGATGCCATTTAAGCCTAGTTATGGTCGGGTTCGCTCATTTGGACACAACTCAAACTCGAGTACCCTAGCAAAAGGTTAGGCAATTTGATCCTTGTTGCCTTAGAAGTTTCTATTTAGATTTGATATATTATAATTGTATATGTGAGTGCTCATACTATTTCCTTATGGGAAATTGTTTTTCAGGTAGAGATCTGTACACTGTCAAGGATGTGCTGTTAAGTGATATACATTCTGTCCGTAGGCATACCCCTACACTTGGCTTGCAATACATAATCATTGCCCTATCATCAGGTACAATGACTTTGTTTATTAGTATCACTTCGTGAAGAAATGGCGAGAGAGTACAGGAAAACAGCAGAAGAATCAGCCAGGCAGACTGGCAGTCGACCGCGAACGTGCACAAAGGCCACTAGGACTCGGAGCTGAAGGCGGTCGACCGTGGCGGTCGACCGCGAGGACCCTGTAGGTGTTTTTGGTCTCGGGATGAGATGCGGTCGACCGCGAGACCTGCGCGGTCGACCGTCGCGGTTGACAGCAGACTGATTTTGGGCTGGGCTTTGGATTTTGACCCGGTTCGTTTCTGAGTTGATATATAACCTAAACCTGATTAATTAGGGTTAAGCAAGGACGATTTTGAGCAGTCTTTTGGAAAGGTTTGTTGCATCCAATTATGGGAGATTTGTGAGAGATCTAGAGCTTTGTTTTAGGGTTTGATCGGTGACATTTGTAACTCTATTTGTATTCTCTTGATTTCTAATAGTAAGAACTCCCCCCTCATTGTCCCGTGGACGTAGACAACTTGTCGAACCACGTAAATCGTTTGTTCTTGCTGTGATTGTGATTTGCTTATTGGTTGTGGTTTATCTCTTGGATTGTTCGTGTCGCTCCTCGAAGCTTCCGCCGCGCACAACACTTCGTTTGTTGGAAAAATTCTTTTGGATCTTTCTTTTCGTATCAATTCACTTATACTACCGGTTTTTACAAACACTCCACTCATCTATGAGATAACTAAACGCTTTGAGTGAGATTTCACTAATAAACAGGTTTTTTGCACAACCATGTGGACTTCTCCATTTATATTCATGAATATTTTGCTACAAACACTTTCTCATTTACTGGACCATTTGAACGTAGTATTATTTTGTACACGATATAAAGTTATAAAAGAAAGTGACAAATGACATTCAATTGCAAGGTCAACATTATTATGGTATTCGATTGGACATAAAGTTTATGAAAACTTTGCACTAGCTGTCTTGTGAAAACTCTATTTACATACAGTAAACATTAGATCAGTACTGGATTGCATGGGAAGTGTGATAAGTGATCATATTGCTTCATGAAAGAATTGAAGAGATTCATGAAAATGTGTTGCTGAGATTAGACACTGGAGAAGGTGATATGTCTCTTAGCTCCATAACTGTTGATTTGGAGGGAGAGCTCTGCAAATGTATTTGGTGAAGTGTAAGGACTATTTTCTGACACGAGATAGTATGGACATAGTAGTGAATTTTGTGATCACAGAGCATGTTATGGTGCTGGTTTACAAATTTAACACCCTATTTTTAGGATCTTAGGTCAGCATTATAATGTCGGGACTAGGTCGATGGCATGACATTAGTTTCACTGTAATGACCTATTTGTAAAGGTTGATTTCCTCACTTCTCTTTCAATGGCCATGGAGCCTTTTTCTTCTATTTGGCCATCTCGTTTTTATACAAAGACAGAAATGTTTGGTTTTCTTGCAAATATGAGTAGCAATCATGTGTCTAAAGAATGTGGAAGAATCATTACCTTTTGTACTGATAAAACTAGGCTAGCTTTGAACTGGCTGTTAGGCAAGTTGCCATGTTTAGCTGGAAGTGAAGGAAATCGTGCTATGTCTACATGCATAATACACAACGGAAGACATGTATGTACAAAAATACTAAGCATGTAGAGAGCATGAAATATTCATATGGATCGTCTAATTAAATCTAACATGATCCTTATTATAAAGTGAGCATACAAGAGTTAGAAAGTCATACTTTCGTAGCGTGATTCGATGGAAGATCGAATAACCCCTAGCTCTTGCTCCTTGTAGTAGAAAATCTCCTTGTAGTGGATCTCCAAGTCTTCAGGTGAGCTTGATAAAATGGGAGTCTTCTTAAGACACAAGGCAAGATATCCACCCCGGGGTTCTTAAAATCCTACTACTTCCTCTTGCTCAAAGATTGCTAAAGTTTAGTAAGAGGAGAGCTCTCTTTTATTCTCTTATGGAAAAAACACTTAGCCAATTTTTCATTAACCTTTCCATAAGAAAAAGAGCTCATATTTATAGAGTGAAATGTGTTCATGATATGAATGACTCATCCTATGAGTCATGCAATGAATCATCAAAAATTAATGATTAATCAAGTGAGTCATGCAATGAATCATCTTATGAATCATTACATTTCAAAACCATGTGCTAATAAACCATGTGCTCAAACCATACCACTAAGTGACTCATCTCATGACTCATTATACATGGTATGTGTATTTCATAAATGAGAATACCAAATTATTATCACTAATACAGTATTTCATAAATACGGTATATAGTATTATTCCAATCTTTAACTAATTAGTCACTATATGACCAAATAAATCAAGAGTTGACCAAAAGTCAACTGTTGACCAAAAAGTCAACTAGTTGACTAAAAGTTAACTTTATGGGAAAAATACTGGAATTCATTTCCTAAGCACATAGCATTCCGATTTTACCGATATACATAACCGTTTATGTGTATCCGGAAGAAATCATATATGCGTATCAATCATACGCATCACTCCATAAATTGTGTTTCATAGGATTCAAGTACGCGCTTGGTGTGACTCTAGGGCCCAACTTAAAAAACTCGGTAGTGGATCATATCCATAAGTACAACAGAGGTGCTAGCTACACATGAAGACCACCCGGGTATAAGTTGTGATAAAGGTCTGCAAGATGCTTATCCAATTTTATCAGGACCACTCAATGATAATACCGTACAGTCCGGTCTCTTCGTCAAACCATGTCAAACTATTGAGCCTAGGGTATGGCAAACTGTCAAACCCTAATAGCTTGATTAGTGTTTATTGATATTAAACTCATAACCTATAAGATCAAACTGACACTCAGTTTATCTTATTCACCTTGGCCAAGGATTTCCAGACTATAGTTATATCAAACAATCTTATGACATCAACCCCTATACTGGGAGAGACGAATGCCTTCTTGGCATCTCAATATCTACTTATGTCTCGGGATGTACCCAACAAGAACCGTTATGCACAATTCAATAAGAACTGTGGTTAGGTAAAAGTCTAAATACATCTTTACTGACATATAAGATATTGCACTCATGCCTCAGGTCAAGAGACTACTATGTACTATATCACTTGAGAACTTCTATTTGACAGTTAAGTATATTACCAACTAGATGTTCTCGGCGAGTCGTTCAGTCAACTCATTCACTAATGAGTCACCTGTATACTGTATCTTGATGTCTCACATCAATGATCTAAGAGATTGATCATCTCCTTCAAAAGGAGAAATAAAGTATACACTAGTCTAAACAAAAAGTGATGATGTCCTATCTCAACACTTCATCAACTAGGAACATTTTAGAATATACGTACCGACTAATCAGATCTCTTCATTACGATCACTATCCGAAATGTCTGATAGTCTAGTATTTATTCTAAGGACATTATCTGTATATTTAGAACATCAGATAAATCTGACCAAAATAGCATACTATCATTTCGAACAAGGATGTTATATACATATAGGTCCTGTTACAATATACAATAATTGCCTGCAGGGCACCTATATCTAACAGGAAGCCTATTAGAAATATTAGCATTGGTTTACATAAATTACAAACTTTTATGAAACTGAGCTTAGCTATTCATGTATTTTGGCTAAATAATGTCTTGTAATTAACTAATGCATATAATTGAGTACTGTGCCTCATCCAGTAGGATGATGCAATGGCCATCATGGCACCATGCTATTTTACAATCCATGATAAACATAATAACACCCTTTGTAATATTTTTGCTCGAATCATCTTTTTGTTCTATCAGCATATGAAACTGTATAACCACATAGTGATGTTTGATCTTTCTAAGTATTTAGCCACATTCTATTGTCTGTTTCTTCTGTTTTCACTACTGAAGCTAGAGGTATCTCTTTATTAATGTGGATTAAAATGCAGGACTAGCATATCCTCCCCTTGATTTCCACAGTGGAGGGGTTCGAGAATGTTTTGCAGCACTAAAGCAGCATGTTCTTATTGTCAGGTTGGTTTCACTTCTTTTAAGTTTCTTCAATCTTATAGATTACTATTCTTCAACCTTGGCATATGAATATTACTTACTAGAGGAAATAAGCTGCACATTATGGTATCAAAACCTTTGGTTCATAGACATGCGTGTATGGACAAGTTGAAAGTTGGGTTTTGGCTTTGAAAGTCTCTGTACGTCTTTTTTTGAGGAGACACAACAGGCTAGTTATTGTCAATTCTAATTAAGAATGCCTTTTCAGGTCATCAGATGATGCAAATGTCTTTCTTGTGAATAATTTTCAGGATCCTCTCAGGTGCATACTTTACCCTTTTTTTCTCGTAGATCATTGCGACTGTGGAAATCTTTTAGCATATATCTAATATGTGCTAATATATTATATATATATATGTATATATATACATATATATATATATATACATATAGGGAGAGGTTCAAATAAAAACCTCACTATCCTAAAAACTAAAAACCAATCCTCTCCATTGGATCTAGATTCATCCAATGGCTGAGATTAAAGCTGCATAAGGGTAATTAGGTAAAATAAGCAGCCCACTAAAGAGGTCATTAATACTTCTCTATTGAGTTCTCTATTTCCCCATGCAACTCTCTCTCTCTCCAAAATCACAGCAACTCTCTCTCTGTCTTCAACATCTCTCTTCTTCAACCTTCGTCTTCTTCACTCTCTCTCTCTCTCTCCAAAATCACAGCAACTCTCTCTCTGTCTTCAACATCTCCCTATCCACGGTCTTCTTCAACCTTCGTCTTCAACCTTCATCTTCAACCACTGTCTTCAACCTTTGTCGTTGTTAAATTATTTTGACGCTTTAATGGTAAGTTTATAAAATTTGTTTGATTTTTCGTCTAAAAGTTTTAGTTTTAACCTTAAAGATCGTAGCTTTTTGTTGTAAAAGGTGAAATATTTCACCTTTTAGTCTGAAAAGTTTTTTGTTTTTTGAAGAAACCAGTTGAAAAACGAAGACACGCATAAGTGAATCTAGATTCACTGCAGTGAATCTCGATTCACAACAGTGAATCTAGATTCAGTATGTGAGTTGTTTGTTTTTTACCATAAAAAGCGTACTTTTTTGCTGTAAAAGGTGAAATCTTTTCATGGTTTAAAATTTTATAGCTTGTTTTTTATCATAAGTTTCTTATTCTTTTTGTTTAAAATTTTATAGCTTGTTTTTTACCATAAGTTTCTTATTCTTTAATATAATCCGGATTCACTGGAGTGAATCCAGATTCACTCCAGCGAAAGCTTGGATGGTTAGGATGGTTTTTAATGAATTGTTGAAGAAATAAATGCATGTGCTGTAATTTCGAAGAAATAAACGCATGAGTGAATCTAGATTCACTGCAGTGAATCCAGATTCAGTTATGTGAGGTGTTTGTTTTTTACCATAAAAATCGTAACTTTTTGCTGTAAAATGTGAAATCTTATCATGGTTTAAAATTTTATAGCTTGTTTTTTACCATAAGTTTCTTATTCTTTTTGTTTTTTATTTTTGCAGATTTGCTATTGTTTGATAACGAGTTCAGTCCACTGAATCTGGATTCAATTCAGTGAATCTGGATTCACTCCAATGAATCGAGCTTCAATATAATCCAGATTCAATAGAGTGAATCCAGATTCACTCCAGCGAAAACTTGGATGGTTAGGATGATTTTTAATGAATTGTTGCTGTGTTCTTCATGCGAAGATGGAAGATCAAATCTTGATAGAAGATGGAAGTGAGTTACAGAGAGTATTAAATGACGTGTTGTATTAAAGGACGTGCTGTAAAAGAGAGTATTAAAGGACGTGTTGGATTAATGTAGTGAATTGTTCCAATTAATGTAGTGAATTGTTTCCAATGTTGCCAGCCACCATTAATGTAGTGAATTGTTCCAATTTTACCCTTTTTTACAGCTGATGTGTATTAAATGTGTCTATATTTACAATTCTGCCATCGAAATGTAGGCCATTGGATTAGATAGATTGGAGGGTTAGGATTGGTTTTTAGTTCTCTAGGTTTTTATTAGAACCTCTCCCTATATATATATATATATATATAATATATATAATATATATATATATATTATGATATTATATATATATTATATATATTTATATATATATATATATATATTATATATATATACAACTAAAAATCCTTAACGCTAGTCCTGTATAGTGTTAAGATTGGGCAAGTTCCCCAAAATACAGGGTATAGCAAGCTTCCGGTGGTGTCTTATAGCCAAAATTTTGGGCACAGAAAGAGGTTGGAGCATTAGGGGTACTGATATTACCCGTAAATGTTTTGATGTTTGGCATGGTTTTCTTTTCTTTTCAAGGAGTATGTTTTTCTTCTTGGTATACTACTGTCACACTTTCTGGAACAAGTATTTCATCTATATGTTTACTATCATGATGCTAATTGTTTTGAATTAAAGGCCTTGGAATTCAATTTGTTAATTTGCTGCTGCTTGTATTTATAATGCAGATAAGCTTGTCATCTCTGCAACAAGTTTTTCATCTATATGTTTACTATCACGATGCTAAAATAGTTTTGAATTAATGGCCTTGGAATTCAATTTGTTAATTTGCTGCTGTTTCTATTTATAATGCAGAGAAGCTTGTCATCTCTGGCATTACCAAGGGCTCTTTCCATCGCAAAAGAGGCAACTTTGCAAAATTTAACTAATTCAGTTTCTTCACTCGACTCACAGAGGCCTGATGTGGACAAGTATGATGGGAGTTTCAGTACTTCAGAGTATGGTGGAAGGCACAAGCAGAGAGTTAACGATCCTGCTCATGACATTCCTCTTCAGCTTTTAGAGAAATTTTCTCTACTGACCGAGTTTGCTTGGGAAACCGCTTCAAATATCTTTCACGAAAGTAATGAAATTGATGCTTACGAGAAAAAAAAGAAGAAGGATTCTTTTCGAGTCATTGAAACTGTCTGTCTACAAAATGAAACACAAGCAACTCCTGGAGAATTTGAATACTTTGGAGGTAACTTCATATTCATCTCTTGACACGTGTTTTAGCAATAAGTAAACATCGCGATGATATAGTAAAATCTCTTACAGGACAATATTAGCGTACTTTCCTTAGCACTTGCATCGTGGTCTCAACAGGGTTACAGTACATTTGACCTCAAATATATCTTGTTCTGGAACCCTTCACTCCTTTTAGATTTGTCCAATGTGGTCATTTTATTTCTATATCTATGTGCACTTGCATCTTGATCTCAACACAATTTTTTTAGTACATTTGACCTCAGGTATGTCCAGTTCTGGAACCACTAGGCGTCTTTTAGGTTTGTTCAATGTGGTCTACATTTATTTCTATATCTTATGTTAAAGAGAATATGAGCACAACTGGTGCGGGTGCATATATTTATTTGCGTAATCAATCCTTAATTCTGAAGATCCATTGTATGCCTTACAAATTTATTAAGTGAGCACAAGGGAAAAAAGGCGTAGCAACAAATACATTGGCAAATGTGAATAGCGGATTAGCGGTAGATCACAAACCAAGTTTTTTACTATGTCTGCAGTTGGGTTACTTTGGTAGGTGTTATATGTCTTTGATAGTTGGTATCTAAAGGATTATAAGTCTCTCAGTTTTCTGTAGTTTGTGCTGAGGCACTTGATGGTAGCAATGGTTCATTGATTTTGAAACTGAGATGATTGACATCATCATAAGGGGACTAGTAGTTCATAGGTATGCCCTTGATAGTTGCATTATCCGAAGACCTTTAACATGTTTTTTCCTTGCAGTAATCTGTGCCCAACTCCAATATATGGATCATCTAAGGCATATTAGTATGGTGTACTTCTCTATAGACTTATGCCAAACATGGTTAATTGATTTGGAAGAGAAACAAGAGTCTAGCAATGTATGATGAGGAGAATCATGGTCAGAAAAATTGGAGAGGCAGATAGTTTCCTTTTCTATAGGCTTAAATCAAGGGGCAACCGTAGTTGATAAGCTTGCTAGTTGAACTCACAATGGTATTCCATTGTAGATGTTAGATGGAGGACACCCACAGTTGTTGAGAGTGGAGAGATGATGAATGTGTTGACTATCATATCTCCATGATAGTGTTTTGATGATAACAATCTATATTGTGTGTGCACTAACTTTCATATGCAGATTTCAATATCAGAATATGTACAAGTGCAAGTGGATATCAAGGCATTTTGAAGTGAAGAAAATGAAGAACAAAAGATAATGTAATTTGATTTTTCTTTACTTAGAATTTTTGTACAAGCCTTGATCACACACACGCACACACACACAATTTTAGAACACACTAACACAGGCTTAGTGTGTTGGTTAACTATAGAAATCCCCTATGTTAACCATTAGAATAGTAGTTAAAACTTAATTATAAAAACTCTTTTTTACTGAATTTTTTAACCTTAGTAGTCGACTAATTAGAATAGTAGTAGACTACTCATGTATAGAACTCAAATACATGTTTCTGTCAATTTACAGTATAGTCGACTAATAGAGATTATAGGTAGTCGACTACAAGAGACAGTTTTCCAGTTTTCAGAATTTGAATTTCTGACAGTTTTTTAGCCGTTTTTAAACTTTATAAACTTGTCTTTTCAAGGGCTATATATAGGTTATTTGTTCAGAAAAATTGCATAGATATACATACCCATAAGCTTTGATCTTTGTGCAATTTTTCAAGTGAAAAAAATTCTGATTTTATGAAAAAGAGGAGTTTCAGAAATTGCCTATATACTTTCATCAAAAACAAATCATTAGGCAATTCTACAGAAATTAAAAGTATCCTAAGCCACTGCAGCACTTCACTACACATTCAAGGCTTATAGGATCAATTGTGTTCTTGCTTCAAAAAGGATTTCTCTCGGGTTTGAGAGGGTTGATCTCTTGGTTTAGAGATTGGGTGGCAATTGGCATGGTCTTGCCAATTGGTGTTGCAATTTGCATGGTCTTGTAAATTGGTCAGGTTTGCGTTTGATTTTGTAAGGTTTCAAAATCATAGTGGAAATCTCAAGCGGGATTTGCTTGGGGACTGGATGTACACCGGGGAGGTGGAACCAGTATACATGCTTGTGTTTGTGATGTTTATTTTCTGAGATTGCCATTCTTTCTTTGCAATTTATAATATACTTTACAAACTCACCCTCTAGTGTTTAAGTGTAAAGCTTCCGCAGATTTTTATAAGAGCGCACTCTATTCTTAAGGGTCACGATCCTACACTTGGTATACATAAGCAAAACAGGACCCTACAGAATGTTGCGTAGAAATTTGGAGAAAAAGTTCTAAACCTGAGGATGTGGAAATAGTTGGATGAAGGACTATATGAAGCACAACTTTGATTCGGGCTATGAGAAGCAATGAAGCAGTATGTATGTGATGGCCGCAAAATAACCTAGAATAGATAATCACATAAGTATTGGAACAGTTAACATGAATTGTTAATCCAAATTATAGCATCAGCAATCTCGTTTACGCAAACATTAAGTGCCATAATTTCCCTGTCATCTAGACTCCACCAGTGTAGAGCCATTTGTTGTGTGAGCTTATGATTAATAGAGCAATACCCTACTTACAGTATGACCTTTTAGAATTCATTTTAAGGCCCCCATTCTTAAGTGAAAGGAATAGGAAATTACTTTGCAGAACTTCAGAACTTTGTTAACAGTGTATCCTATATCAGTGGAAAAAGATTTGGATGATGTTGAGCCTTACATACTACTGAAATCTATTGGATCTTTGTCGCCCTATTCTCCTTTGTGCAATACATGGTAATTGATACTAGTTCTAGTATGGTACCGTTCTCCTTTTTTCTTCTTTGGATGAAGTTTTAATGTAGATCTGACTAGAGATATTTCATTCTGCATTTTCTTTCTTCTCAACTATCAACGTACAATTTTTATTCAATCTTTTGCAATTAAATGGAGTTCTTTCATGTATAAATATATCATCAAGGTATTTTGGATTAAGTTATATCCAAGTAAAATGGTTGTGGGATGCATGAAAGTACTATTGATCTGGCAGCTGGTTGGTCACCTGGCTGAAATAAGAAAGTTGACTTGCACATGGATGCTCCTATTCATCTTTAGGTGATTAGGGCTTTCATTGTTGTTTCATTTATGAATCATTCTGTTTAATTGCTCAAGAGTTCATGGGTACAACTAATAACATATGAGTTTTTTTTCACAGTCTGATGGGCTAAATCTAATGCGGGTTAAACCGAGGCAACGTCCTTTGGGTGTTGAAGAGATATTGTTTCGAATATACATATTAATTCTAAAGCTGATAAATAGTATTGGTGGTCTCTTACGTATTGTAACATTCAATTTTATTTGTCAATTTATAATAATTGGAGATTTAGATATACATTTGGAAATTTGTGATCTTTAGGGATCATACATTTGACATTTCTTACGTATTAACACATACCCATAACTGTACTACGCCGCTAATATGCTATTAATGGATAAACTCGACAACCTTGTCTTAATCCCATCTGCTGTCAGCTTATATTATGTTGCCAGCTCTTATTGGGATCAGTTCTTGGTTGGTAGCATAGACATCTTTATCTGAAAGGATGTTAAATATCCAAAGCACTGTAGTAACATCTATCTGCTGACCAGCCCCAGTATTCAAAATATTGTCTGCCCAACAGCAGCAGCATGTGCCCTTCTATACTGTCTTCTAACTGAAGCTAGAGCTTCCATTTCACTCAAATGAATCATTGAAATGAATCAAGTGAACTAATAATTCTCGTGAAACATATGAGCTTAGTCAATAAATGACTTATTTGGTCTAATTTCCAAGTTCTGTCATGCTCCTTTGTCCCTGACAATTCTGTCAGAAATTGTTATGAATAGTGCAGAAGATGATTCTTTTTTAAGATAAAACAATGGTGAGACAATGGACATCAGAGATGTTTGCTTTCTCCAAAAAGGACCTTTCTTGTGTGAATTTCTTTGCTTGTTGTAATGAAGATTGAAGACTCTTACAGCCTCACTTATCCACCCAAAGATAGTGCCTTCCCTTGTTTCTGCACATGTTAAATGTTCTTGGCTCTCAAAAGTCAAAACAAATCTTTTGTTGTCAGTTGGAGTCACCTGTGTTCCCTTTTTAATACTTGTTTTTGAATGTTTCCGGCAGTGGATTGTCTTTTTAGACTCTGAAAGACGAATCATGGATTCAAAGGCCTTGAGAAAAAGAATATTTTATGGAGGGGTTGAACATGGTCTGAGGAAGGAGGTGTGTAATTCACAGCCCGTATGTTGCTGCATGTTATGTACATAACGCTAATATAGAATGTTAAGTAGATGACCTGCGGACTTTCCGGATTTGTAAGTTTTTATTGGGTTACAGGCATATGACTCGACATTTGCTGAACAGGAATATCTTGCAACAGTTAAGAGATCAGAATATGAAATCATAAAGTCACAGTGGCAGGTTTGTCTTTTTAAACTATTTGGTTATTAGAATTTTTTTTTTGTTCTTTTACACTTTTGAAAGTTTGGGTTTGTTTGTTTCCATGCATTTAGCAACCTTGCATTAGAAAAATGAGACCCACAAGTTAATAATCATGGTTTTTTAGCAATACTTTGTTTTGTCAGGATTTATCATATTATGGATTTGGGGTTGCCAAGTAGGATAGATGCATCAAATGTAATTCCCTAACATTATGCTGATTTTAACCAGATTTATGATTTTAGTCACATATCCTTAACCAAATTCATGTGCAACCAAACAAAATTTGGTTGGATTATCTCTCATGCAAATCTTCTTAGATATTCAAACAAACAAGATTTTGAGTATGGATTTTTCAAAATCCATTAGATGCATCATGATGCAATCCACGAATCAAACAGCCCCTAAATAACTTCAATTTGGGATCAATAAAAGTTATAATATTGCGTATAGATCACAATATCGGTCAATTAAGAAACAACATGTGTGAATAAATGTAGCGAAAAAGATGATGTTATGATGGACGCGTGGATTACATTAAGATATGTATAAGAAATGTGTGCGTTCATAGGAGGTTAGAGCTTTGCTTCCGAGGATCAAATGAGAGAAAACCTATTGAGGTTTGTGAATGTCCAGTAAAGAGTAATGAATGCATAAATTAGGAGAAATGATAAGATTGTAATTATTGGAGCTAGAGGGTTGGAGTAGCTTAAGAGAACCTGGCTGGAAGCAATTAAGAAATATAAGATAGTGATTAATTCAAAGATCAGATTTGTTTCGGACTGGAAAAAAATAGAGTTGTTACGATTTTATCTGTTCTGTTAGGATAGAGTTGCATTTGTTTGATTTTGGTTTAAAGATAGGCTTGAATTTGTTAGTCGAATCAGTTACTTGTTTTTTATTCTAATTCTATTAAAGGGGGTTATGACTTCATGTACGGCAGAGATTTTTTGGAGGAGTAAAAGTATATTTACGTTTGATTTTGGGAGTGATTTCCTTAAGAGGGTTTTGTGAGTGATTTCAACCATAGATTATTGCCAGCAATGCCAGGGAGGGAAGGGGCCCAATCATTATCTTTTTCGTTCTTTCTTTTTCCACCCTCTTTACTTATATTATGGCACCCCAGGGAACCAAAAAATATTCTTCCCTGCAGCCTCACAATCCAAGAAACAGACTCGTTTTCATCTTATTGCTGCAACTAAAACCAGCCAACAGCAAGCCTACAAGACAGCCAAACGATCATCGCCTAAGACCCTCGAATAGATTCTCCATCAAGCCTTCAAGAAAGCCTCCATCCTTCTTTGTTTGGCTGCATATGTACTGCAAAACAGCAGCCTAATCATTCCTTTTCCCTCGTTTTCGTGAGCTGCAAACAAAATTAGATTATCCAACAGCAAATCCTCATTAATTTTATCCTATCCTCATCAAATCTCATGTAAAATTAACATGATTTTGGTAGAAAGAAGTGTTGTCTGAAACTGCTCTTTTATTTGTTTATCATTTGGTTATGCACAACGATATAGATTTTAGGTTTTTGTACAACTCATCATGTTATCACATTTACCATTTATCTTAATTTCATGAGGTTCATGTTATGTCAAGAAGACTACTGTTGCTATAAATCATGCATAAATATCACATGGGTGACATGTGGAAAGAGAAGGCATTCATTTCTTGTCAATATTTTGAGGGAAAACGTTTGGACCTATTTAGGTGGCTAAATAGTGAAATGTAGATACTAATTCTATTTTTATGTACATGGATTGATGAATTTGACTTGGTAGGTTATTTTGAAAAGTTTGGCCTTCCGCGTGTTCATTGGTCGTGAAATTTTCTGTCTTTCACTTGCTTGCTTCAAAATTACAGAACATTTCTGCAACACAAGCGAGATGGTTTACAAAGTTTAGGGAGAGAGGAGGCCTAATTGAAAAGGACATTGTAATGGTTCTTCCAATCCACTTTTCTGAATCCTTCAACTCCTTCAGTGTAATTTACCAAAGGCAGCATTTTAGCTTCTATGCACTGTACTTTATTATGCTCATATTTTCCTTTCGTGTGCATTGTGAAGGTGAGAAGTGATAGATCTGTCTCATACTTTGATGGAGATGACAATCCCCATGTAGGATGCTTACTTGATGTACTGCTGACATACTCATTCTACAATTTTGACCTTGGTTATTGTCAGGTGAGATACTAGCTCATTCTAGGCTAGCTCAAAATTCCCTCGTAGGATATGCCTACATGATGTACCACTGAGATACTCATTTTACAATTTTGACTTTGTTTATTGTCAGGTAAGATTCTAGTTCATTGAACGCATTTTCAAATTCTTGAAAATAAATTCTAGTAATGTACCGGTTGTCAATCCAGACAACAGCATAGCTTATTCTTCTAGACCATGGATTTTTCAGTTGCATTATTTTCACACATACCCACACCCTTACACACAAAAAAATCTTATATGTTGACTTGTCCATTAGTAGGTTATTTGTTTTTGTCATTCTTAATCTCGTTGTTGTTTGCACCTCCATTAGCACTATATTATACTTTGAATGATCTACTTTAATATTTGTATTGTTTTCTCAATCTTTTCTAGGCATTGCATATTTCCTTCATGTTGATTAACCAATAAAAGTTAATATGATGAAAAAAATATAGCTAGGATTCTTGTATAAGTCTTGTAACATTTGAGACTGATATCAATTTAACCGATAGAAGTTAACATGATGAAAAACTTTTAGCTAGGATTCTTTTGTAAATCTTGTAATATTTGAGACTGATATCAATTTGACCTTCAGGGCATGAGCGACTTCTTGTCACCGATATTATTTGTAATGGAAGATGACTCAGAATCATTCTGGTGTTTTGTTGCTCACTTGCTCTCATGAACGTCTGGGACTAAACTTTAATCGTGATTGGAATGGCATGCATTCTCAACTTTTTGCATTGTCTAAGGTGAGGTCATGCATTATAAGCATATGCCAATTGTTCTGTCACACTAAGTGTATAGGCTGCTTAAGATTTCATATAAGAAGTATGTAGACAGCTGCGTGGATCCTTCATCAGAGGTCAGCTTGGATTTACTCCATGTTTTAAACTTTTGCTTGTTATGTTTATATCAACTTGTTCATCTCTTTCTTTCCTTGAACTACCATAGGATGTGACATATTTGTCTTTAAATTATATAATTGCCGGGGAAAAATTCAATGCAACATGTCATTTTACATACTCTTTTTGAGCTAAATTTCATATCATATTTTTCTAAATTTTTGACATGCAAGATTTCAACTACACTAGGAGGCAGTGTACTTCAGTATGATCAAGTAATGCACATTATTTTTAGTTAAGGAACAAGTCATTATACATCAGATGAAGTCAATGCAGTGGATGTCTTGATGTGTTTTTCATTGTGTTAAATGGTTTGAAAGAAGAGACGAGACTTTTTTTTAATTCTTTTGAAATATGAAGATATCTGTAAATATGCCAAAGAAATAACCTAACAGACAGGTCCAACACATTCAGACATCAGGATAAAAATAGAAGTCATGCAGTTAGTTCAAGGTTCTCTACAGAAACAGGGAACAGAGGAAATGATAAATTAGTGGTTCAGGCTGTTAGTTGATCTTTGTTCGGGGAAAAGCATAGGTTGGAAGATAACAGCATCCTCCAAGCTTTCTTTTTTCACTTTATGAACGATGTCATAACACTTCAGATCAGTTGGTAACTTAGTTCTTGAGAATGGGAAAGAGACAAGGTTCACAGGAAATTGTTTTCCAACTTCAAGGCCGCATATAACCTGAAGAGCACAGGCCTTTGAACTTTTATTTAAATGATATATATGTCCTTTGAAAGATTGTATGTGTAAAATAAGCACTTCTGATTTATGCTGATGGCTTCTGCACCAAAAATGCACTCCATGAAATATTAACATCTAACGCCCTCAACTGTAAAGGCCTCTTGCAAATGGTGTCCTGATTTGGAAGACAACACTTAATCCAAAAGCTTAAGCAAATGGTTTTTGCAGGCCAATGATGTACCAAATAATTTTACATTTAATGCTATATGCATGTTTGGTATCCTTAGGACTTTGAATGTCAATGCATTATACTTTATGCTGCTTGCTCTTCATTGGAGTCATCACCAGATTATGGTGCTTTGCCTGAAACATCTTTAGGATTTACCTTTCTTCCATATATTTTGGCAGACATTCACTATCATAATCATCTCTCTTGCATCTGGTTTTATTTTGATTTTTTTCTTCATCCAACATTTACTGAGCTTTCCCGCAAGATTGTGAACTGCAATATCCTGATTTTGTTTGAACATCTTCCATTGTCAGCTGGTGGAGCTTCTAGATCAGCCACTGAACAACTACTTACAGCAGAAGACTGCTTTAACTACTTCTGTTTCCGTTGGATTCTTATACAGTTTAAAAGGTGTGTTCAGATTGATTATTTGTCCAACCTTGCGAGCTATATAGGTCTTTTAGCTTTCTTGGTATATCAAATGCTTGAAAATGGTTAACATCAAAAAATTATTGATGTTAACATAGAACTATAAGTTGATATGGAACTTTCATTTCTTTAGGTGCTGTTTGGCAAGAGGTTAAGAGAGGATGGTCAAGGAAAAGTGTTAACTTAGTTAACCCATTATGAGAGGTTAAAAATAATTAAATTCCATTTTTAGATTAGATAGTTAATAGTAGGGGTTAACTTTTTTTGTGTTTGGCAAGGAAGGGGTATGGAGGTTAACTCTTCTGAATTTAAAAAAAAATCCCAATTCTAACCCTATTAAAAGTATGAAATTTTTCCGATAAGTATTATATTCAAATAAATTCAACTAGAATTTGTATTCATCTAACCTATAAAAATACCATCATTTTGTATTATTTTAATATTGATTGAAAAGCTAATAATAATCTATACTACTTATAAAAGAGAATACCCATGTCAAAACTTTTGATTTCCTTTTTTACCCTCTCAAAATTTTTATAACACACATTATACCATTATTCATAAAGCTAAATAATTCATAACCTCTCATTAACTATGTGTGTCTTCATTTTCTCAAATTATCTAGTCATTCACTAGAATATATTAATAATTTATAATGATTAAAAATTTTATAAATATATGATAGTTATTATAAAGAATTATTTATTTATATAGTACATAATTATAATTATCAATAATGGTATAAATGGGGTTATTTTTTATAAAAAATTTTGGATCCTTGAAATTTATGAGACATATACTTTTCTTTTCTTTTCTCTAAAATATTTGGTCATTCACTAGAATATATTAATAATTTATAATGATAATAAAATTAATAAATGTATTATAATTCATTATAATGAATTATTAATTTTAATGAAATAACAAAATTATTTATTTAATAAATTATTGTACATAATTATAATTATTGATAATAGTATTAATATGGATTGATTCTTTATATTGTAAGGAATATTACCTTTTTCGATATTATAGTATCGTCTTAGTAATAAAAATTGGACGTTCTGAATTAAAATACTTTTATTTAGGAAAATTACTTTATATGAAAATATTGGATCATTAAATTTTATGATAAAACACTTTTTGTTAAAAAGTAAATGTCTCATAAACTTCAAGGATCCAATATTTTTATATAAAGTATTTCTCCTAAATTATAGTATTTTTAATTTATACCGTCTAATTTTTTATTGCTAAGATGATATTAATTATCGAACAAGATAATGTTCTTTACAACATAAAGTCATATAATAAAAATTATTTCCATTATTTAATAGATATTGTAATAAAATTTGTACAAAACATAAATATTAGTAATATAAATGGTTTAGTTATTTCAATAGCGTTAAACCAACGATTACGTTATTATTTAATAATTATACTCTTAAATAAAAATTTTAATAACATAATAACAATAAGCAAATTTAAATAACTATTAGATGTATGTTAATAATAGTATAAGTACTAATAGTAGTATAACTTAAATATTTTAATCATAGTGTAATAAGATAACTTTGTAAAATATTTATATATTAATTTATTAAAAAATAAAATATTAAATTATAAAATATCCACGTGCAAAGCACGTGCATTATGCTAGTCAATTTAAAAATAGAAAATTAAAGTTAATTTATTGAAAAGAATAAAAATTACATAAACAGTGTATATTGTCCTAAAAACACGAGCGCCATTTGAAGAATGACTTTTGATGATGAACTACTTCAAAATATAATTGGTTAAATTTATGTAGTATAATGTTATAAATAATGTATATGATGTCTTAGTGTTACCTTGTGTAGAGCGCATGAAGTGTTTTCATGGGCATCATAGAACACTAACAAATCTCCCTCCTGCAAAGTATCCTACCCTTCACCCAAATATAATTTTCTCCGGTCAACATCTTTCATCACTCTATCAAATATGCGGCTTTGACGGGTTAACTAGGAATTAAACCCTTGGCAAGGGTTTGTTAATCCATTTGTGATTTTTATTGTTTGGAAGGTTAACAAGGGAATAACCTTCTTAATCCTTTCATTAAAACCCTATGCCAAATGGGGCCTTAAGTTTTGCAATCATCTTTCCATTAAAAAAAAATAACAACCGTCTAGAAAGTCTAGAATGATATATTTGATGTGTCAGTAAAGTTGGTGACCTGAACATATCTTATTCGGAGAGTCAAATCCTGATCTGCAACCCTTAACATGTATTGGAACCCTGTTGCTTTCATTTTGGTGCAACTTCGTAAAATAATGTGAGATGAAAAAATGAAAAGAAAAAAGAGAACAGAGAAAGTTACACGTTAAGGATCACTTTGAATGAAGTTTCAAATACAAGGAGCGTTATTCTACTTGAGAGCGTTCCTTCTTATGGCAAAATGCATGACCACGAAATGAGTACTGGACGCCAAGGCTCTAGGCGTGAACCCTTGTGAGAGTTGGTTTTGTTATCTATCGGCTACCCAACCATGGGTCATTTAATTATCTATCGGATGCATGAAATGCTTTTGTTAAAGTATAAAAGTGAAACCTTGAACCCTCATCACAGCTCCAGAGTTTTGGTCTATGGCAGGGTTCTTTGACATGGTTTTAGATCAACCTCGATTCAACTCTCACTGACCGCAAATTTAAAGCTGATTTACAAAAGAAAAAAAAATGAATCACTGTGCGAGTCCAGGTTTCGGCCCCACATAAAGAGCACTCAGCCTATAGGGTGTGATAGAGTATAAAAATACAACCCTCAGCCCTCATCACAACTTAAGAGATTTGGTGTAGTGGAAGGGTCCTTTGACAGCTTTAACCGCAAGGTCGGTCAATATATGGTTATTGCTGAGACATATGCAATTTGAGCTGTGAAACTCATACTGCCAAACCAACGTTAATCATGTAACGCAGCAGCTCATGCTTCTGTGCAAAAGGTTGTGCTGCCATTTCCTTAATTGACATCCACTGCATAAGTACAGATTTAAACAGCTAAACTTCTGGTGTTGTAGGAGTAGGGGAAAATGTAAACCGCTGAGATCCTAAGCAGACGACGAGTACAAGTAGACCTTGTTGTAAGGAAGCAGAAAAATTTCTTCCCTTTGATGTAAAATTCCACATGATGATTGGGATAGAGGTGGGATCATTTCGTTTCATGCCCACAACTCACAGGTAATAGGCGTAAGTAACCAAGTCATTCAAAAAATTAGGAGATAATTTATAAACATTACATTCATCTGCGAAAGAAAGATGCTCAAGCATATTAAAACTGAATCCAGCATAGACAGAGACAATTATCTTGATGTTGTGTTTGTTAGTGTTTCGTGCTAACATTTCCATTTCCTATATGGGGGTATTTTGTGGTCTACAGGGGTTCTTTACTTGTGACTATCTCAGAAAGCAGCATGCTAATATTCCTCTGAAATATCAGACAACTTATGTTTAAAGAACCCTTAACATGTGCAGAGAGTTGGTGTTCTCTCTTTTTTACATATTTCTCCAATACTTGGCTACCCAACCATGGGTCATTTGAGTGGCACGGTGTTCTATAACTTGCAGAGGCTTGACATCAGGTAGATGGCAGGATGTAAAAGTTACTTGTTCTTTCATGGAGCTAAAAAGAGAACTGTTTCAACGATGATATTTTGTTGAGGGTTGGGAGCCTTGGGTCATTTGTTAATGTAATTAGAATTGAGGAATAATGAGCAGGTACATAGAGTTATCAGAGAAAACTATTGATGATACTTATGGATGGTGAGAGCACCAAAATTATCGGTAAGAAGGGCTGACTTGAATTGTTCAAACCATGATATCCTTGAATGTATGACTAACCTCTCATTTTGTATAATCCATAACCAAAAATAAAGATTTAATCAGCCACAGTTCATATGTCACTTTTTTAGTCTGTGCTTTATGTAACTCTGGTTGCCTTATCACATCTGGAAATGTCTAGGGAACTTGAGTTCGAGCGAGTAACACGTCTATGGGAGGTACTAAGGGCGCAGCATCCATATGAGCACTTCCACTTGTACGTATGTGTTGCTATCTTGAAGAAGTGCCGAAGTAAGATCGCAGGGGAGCAGACGGATTTTGATACTCTGTCGAAGTTCATAAACGAGCTCAGTGGTCGCATTGATGTAAGACGAGATCGTAAGAGATGCTGAGGCTCTATGTCTCAATGCTGGAGAGGAAGGTGCTGCTTGTATTCCTACCGGAGCTCCACCATCCATTCCGGTAGTAGGAGAACCAGGTGACTATATTCTCAGCCTGGTGAATTGTAACTGGGCGTTCATGGTTGAAATT
The DNA here is from genome assembly GCF_001876935.1 of Asparagus officinalis. Lineage (NCBI taxonomy): Eukaryota > Viridiplantae > Streptophyta > Magnoliopsida > Asparagales > Asparagaceae > Asparagus > Asparagus officinalis. The sequence goes on along the minus strand of NC_033798.1, from coordinate 125,280,785 downwards.
GTTTTAAGCACTGAATTGATTGTTTTCTTTACTACTACAGTTGTTTGAAACTTTCGAGATAGTTGCTTGGGACATGGTGGTTTGTGAAATAAGCTGAATGTTAAAAATTATGGTAGTTTTCAAGTTGTCATGATTGTTGTTTGAAATATGACGAGAAGACGGATGATAATAGCAATATATGCGCTGAGAATTGGCTAAGATTTTGACATGCAAACCGGCTATTGCTGAAGAGATTGGCGAAGAGTTTTTGAGGCAAAAAGTTTTTGAGAGAGAGAGAGAGAGAGAGGTGCGGATGAGATTGGCGAAGAGTTTTTGAGGCAAAAAGTTTTTAAGTGGATGCTGCCACAGAGGAGTCGGATTTATAATGGGTAGTCGTGCCCATATTTGAGTATCAGCCCATTATCCGTGGTTTCTGTTCGGCCCCTTTTTTGTTAAATGGATACCACCCTGTTGAAAGCGCAAGGGGGAGATAAGTGTTTTGGCATCCGCAGCTTTTATAGCTTTTATAAAGTTACTCTGAATTATCTCGTGCATACGACGAAAAAATAACAATTGCACTTCGGTTCATGACAATAAATATGTACCAAATGAATATCAACCTTTGAATCATTAGATTTCACGGTTAGTGCACAGATTCAAATGTTGACACTCTTTATGTGCATATTTAATATCTTGAACCATCTGAATACTTTCTCTAAGGGGGGGTTATTCATTGGTGTAATTTGGGAAGTAATGGGATAATTTTTGGAACATCACTTTTTGGTGTTATTCATTGGGGTAATTGGAATTGGAGTCAACTTTGTGGTGTTATTGGTTTGTTGGGATAATTAGGGGACAAATACTCCATTTTCCCCTAAATTATACCAACTATATAAAGATCTTCTCCACCCCTTCCTCATAATTACCCCAAATTTACCCCATCCTCCATATTGGAACAATGTTGTTCCACTTTAAAGGCAATTGAGGTAATTTTAAAATATTTTTGTATTACTTAACTAATACATGCTAATTATATTATAAATATATGATATAATATATAAAATATAACATATATTAATATTTTAATAACATAATTTAATAACATATATTAATAATATTATATAATAGTAACTATAATATAATATATTTATTATAATATTATATAATATTTTAATAACATATATTAATAATATTACATATTATATTTTTGTATAAATAAAATAATGAATTATATTAAATATTATATTATTAACATATTATATTAAATATATTGATATTATATTATATTAATTATTATATATAGTATAGCATGATAATATAATATAATACAATACAATATAATAATTAATAATAGTAATTTGTAAGTATAGTACAATATATTATATTTTAATATAAATAAAATAATATTTATATTATAATAATATGCTAAATAATATACTAAACCAATTAGATAAGTTAATTTAGAAGTAATTAATAGATAAAGTTATATTTTAATAAGTTGCCACATCATCAATTATCCCACATGAATTGTCAAATCAAATGCTGAAATTATCTCATTATCCCACTTTACCCCACTCAAAATATCCCAAAGGGGTAAAATTGTTCTATTGGAACATTTTTCCCCCTTGGTCCCAATTTGTCCCAACCAATAACCCCCCTAAGAGCACAACCTCATGTTCAGTAGTAGCGAATCTTCTTGAATTTCCACCCAAAAAAATGAGATCAGATCCTCTACAACCTTACTTGTAAAGGATGCCTACAATTAGTTACGTGGGCTGTTACTATTGGTTTGCTTCAAGCAATTAAAAGTTTTGTTATACAATGTAGATAACGACTTCATAGGTTCCAATGATTGGAGAGAGATTATTAATGGATCTCTACAGCTAAGAATGTAGAGGATTTCTAGGCAAAAAAAAAAAAGGGAAAAAGAAGAAGAAGAATCACTGGGAAACTATATGGTCTGTTTATTGGTTGATGGATCAACTATATCTATTTTTTGCATCGGTACAAAAAAAAATCTTTGATAATTAGTACTCGTCTTTTCCTTCCTTTAAAGATTGTACAGTGGTGCATAGAGTATAGAGCTAAGCAAGCCACCTTAAAGGATAAATGAAATTCAATCATTTGGATACTTTCATCCCCCATCACCATCGTCATTGTCGAAACCAAAATGGAGCACACGACTCCAAGAAAGCTCGACAAAACCTGCAAGCAGCGGAGCGGAGACACGAATCTGGAGAAGGAAATGGTGATCAGACGTGAAGATGAAAAACCACCCGTCATTCATTCACACACGCTGAACAAGATTCTCAGGAGAGCTCACTCGCATCACAAGAACAAATGTACCCTATGTGTACTCAATAATTAAAAGAGACTTTCTAATAAAACCAAGACATCTAAAGGGTATACAACGTAAAATTTGCACCTTCCATTAACAAAGGAGGGGGAAACAGGGAACAAAATCATCCATATCATTAAATAGTGTGACCAAACCCTACATAACTATATCAAAAGCTGAAACAAACGTAGCCCTTGTAAACCCCAAATCTCCCCCATTAATCTTCTTCTCTACATCTGTGTTTTAACATTTAGGGACCTCATACCATTTGCAAGTCAGTTATTCTATTTGTCAGAACATTTGGCATGCTGTTAAATATTTCCACACATTGATCCTAGGGCTTACCATGAGTTAGACCTTTGTCCCCTGCATCCTGAGAGCATAAAATCATCGACAAAGTTGACATTCAACGTTATCACCTTGAAGGTTGATCAGAAGCAGGATTTCCAGCTGGCTGGCACGAGCTAGAGTTTCCTCCTGCACCATTTTCTGGCGGAGGGTTAGTTCCCCATTTTCCTTCTGACTCTGAAGGTTCGAGTACTTGGACACTTCCATCGGTTAGTCCTACTGCAAATTGATTTGGATCTGAAGGATGTGCAGCGACAACAACTGGATATATACTGGAGCTGATAACAAACAGAAAGACTTTAAGTTACAGAAGTTGTGGATTAAAATAGTAGGTGAATCACAACATATGAGTTATGTGCTTGTTTTGGGAAAGGGAGAAGGTATAATTTACGACATCATGTGTTTATGTAATTTTTAAAGTACCTTGCATTGTATCAAAAATCTGAAGTTGTGAGAATTGACGTCTATAATCTATCTATAGTATATAATAAAACAAACCCCTTGGTATTCAGAGAGTTTTGGATGTTCAAATTGATTTTGTTACTGCTGGTTCAGAGAGTTTTGGATGTTCAAATTGATTTTGTTACTGCTTCAAACAAATAATAACGATAATGATAGTAATATGAGAAGTCACCCACTAGCTTCTTAACACCACTATCCATTAATTCACATCTTCATAAACCCATTCCCCCATTCCTCATTAACCATCTTTATTTGTTTTGTGCCATTAATTTGTTTAGTTTCCAAAGAAAACTGTTCTTCATTTATCTTAGTCGGTGTCTATTTCAAATATGTATTTATCAAATTATAATATTACCTAAATGTGTGTGCAATAATATGGTAATACACTAATACTAAGTTGCATGCATTTCACAGGTAAGAACTAGTTTTATACTATTACTTGCCCCCACCCCTGTGCCCCCATACCCCAAGGTTGAAGGTTCTTTACATAAGGCTGAAACCCTGGCACTTTATGTAGTGGTATATTTTGCTTTCTCAACTTCACTAGAAGTGCATGACTAGTGGGATTTGAGCCTGGTTTGCTCTAAAAATTTGAAATTGTGGTAAGGGTTGAGGGTTATAAATATAATCGTGCATTTAACATGTATATCCTTTTCTTCAATTATATGTCTCTCAGCCAAAGAACTACTAGAAATTCTCAAGTTTAAAAGGCCTGACTTCAAATCAATGTAATGTGAATAGCACAACTTTTAAATAGAAACATCAACCTTCAACATAAATCATTTACGAAAAAAGTTAACAAACATCATCAGTACCTTGGTTGGGAGTTAAGATAGGCTGTGGGGCTGATTCGACACCTCAACTTTAGTGCTGAAGTAAAAACACCAACACTTCCATCCGTGAAACTTGTATATATCATTTGGCTATCGCATGAATATGCTGCATGTGTGACGGATCCCTCTCGTGGCAGCCACTAGGAAAAGAGTACAATAATAGCAGGAAAAACAATTGTGATCAGAAAGGTGATAATATATATGTAATGAACAGTGATTTCATGTATGCATAAGAAAATTGCACATAAAATGTATGTATTCCAGAGTACATGCCAACTAACACCATTGTCGCAAGTGAGTACAGAAGAGAGGAGTGTCAATAAAAACAGCACCATCAAATAATAACCTTTAAATATGCATGAATTATGAATGCGTATAACATGATGATAAATATCCACAAAACATCATTTCCAGGCATCGCCATCATCATTGTCATAGAAGAATATCTAGCATAACACTAATTTGAGGGCACCCTGTAGAAATAATGACCACTTTCTAAAGCTACCTCTAACAAGCAACTTGATCCTCTGAATGGCTTCCGCCAGAACCTGGAAGTTATATGCACGTGGGACTGGCAAAAAAAAGGACTTTTCTAACGCTGACCACCACGTATGTGCTTCTAGCAAATTGGTGAGGCAGCTCAAGTTCATTGCAATTACAATTAATTTGTTAAATATGCAGATAATGTCAGTGGGTACATTTACAATTAGAGATTTGTTTGGAAAAAAAAGGAGGTCATGGCAACATTTACAGTTAATTTGGCGATGCTGATGGCAAAAATCATGAATTCCTCAAGAGCTCGGGGTTACCTCAGAGGATATGGTGAATCGGGCCAAAACAAGTATAATGGCTATTTAGATATCTGTCTTACACTAAATCTAAGCAGAGAACAAACATGGGTTTATTAACTCTATAAACAAAGCGTTGACAGAGTTTTACAAAGGTGCAGGGAGCAACAAGGATAAAATATGGCCAGCTCACCTGTTTTAAACATTCCAGTTTAGATGCTTCATATATACCAAGCTGTGTCTCATGCACAACCAAGAAATGAATCTGATCATGATGAAACTGGACTCTAGTTTCTGAATGAGAACTTGCTACTCGCCCAGGAGGAATCTGTAAAAATTTGCTAGCTTGTTTCTCCCAGCCATCTGTCCCCCACACGCATAGCTACAATAAGCAAAAGGTAAGTACCATGGGTACGATCAAATCATTTGAAAGATGTGTATCTTATTTAAACAAAGGAAGTGCAGAATTTATTGAGTTGCAAAACCAACTTCCCATATCAATATAATGAATGATAAACACAAGGAGAGGTAGTCAAGCATGGCTAGACCTTGAAATAACTCAGCAGCATATGTTGGTGTCATGATTAATCATGAAAATAAAGCAAAGCTAGTACTTCACTGTTCTAACAAACCTGAGCATCCGCCCCTGATGAGACAAGAACATTTAGGGCATTGGAAAAGGCAAGGCCAGTGATACTCTTCTGGTGTCCTTTAAGCTTGCTTTTAACCTGCATGGGTTGATAAAAATGACCATGAGTATATCATTTACATGAATCATCTATATACTAGTTAGTAGTTATGTAGTATCCTTTGATTAAAAAGAGACCAACCTCATCAACTCGAACATTATAAATTTGAATCGAAGAATCATCCATGCCTATAGCAATAACATTATTATCCTGGGGATGGAAAGCCAGAAATGTTGCTGCTGGAGGGGGTGCCATAAAGGTTGTCATTGTCTGCAATGAAACAATGCATACACACCTTAGTACTAAGAAATTATGTGACAGCATTTAGAAAAGAATGGAAAATAAGAAACCTTAAATGTCATCATATTGAAAAGGGATATCTTCCCGCCTGATGCGGACATGACATATGAATCATTCTTTGATAGTGCAAAGCAATGGACTGTTTCTTCTGCATTTGCATCACTAATTTCATTAGTCATAAGTATACCACTTGTAGGCTGCCATAGCTGGGGTGCCACCTGAGCAGTTGCCTGAAGAAAGCCAACAATGTTCTAGGTAAAAGATCAGAGGAGTATATGAATATTTTACTGGCTATAGAATATGATTTGCAACAAGAATGACAGTACCTTGCCAGTGGCATTTCTATCAGTCTTCTGCCATTTCCATAGCTTGTGAACAGCATTACATGTCAAAGCCAAGATTGCATTTCCTGAATTGGTATAAATCAACCTAGCAACCTGAAGCAACAAAAGAAGAGGTAAGAACCAGAAAAAAGAATAATTATATGCTCACATTAAGCTCATATAGCTGGTAAGCACAATCTCTGCCATAAAACTAAGTACGAGAGACCACATTTAGGCCAAGAATCAAATGTTATACTAATAAGTAGTTCAACTTGTTTCTAATCATTATTGGTCTGCAAACCTCTAGTATCACATTGCTGATTGATCTGAATTTTAAAAAATGTGCATCATCCTTAACATTTTAACATGCTGAAGCATTTGGCTTCTCAGACGATTTGTCATACCTGTTTCTAACTTTCTAACTTACCTGCTTCTGAATCTAATTCCTGACTGATATAAACTAATTGAGATCATTCAGCTTCAGAAGTTTGATGCTAGGGAAATACATATACTTGTGTGCAAAGAAGTAGCAGTGTCGAATAGGAATTCAACAATGACCATATTAACTATTATGGGATACAAGGTAATTACTGTGTGACAATGCTGTCTTCATCACTATTAAGTCCTTAGATAAATACAAACAACTTGCATATTCTGTGCATTCCTATCACAGATCCTTGTTAATAAAAAAGCGTGCGGCCATTTTATCTAATGACAGATTGACAACGAATAGATAACATTCAATCAGAAAAGACTTTTCCAGCTCCTTACACACAATAGGGTGGGAAAATAGTAGTGCGCGGAAAGGAAAGCCAAAGAGGCGTCCAAAATCAATTGTTTTTGACACATCAGACGGGAATAATGAGGCGGCAATTCACTAAAAGGGAGGCTACATGTTCAAATTATTACAAGGCTCAGACTAAATCTAACCAGAGGAGCCAGATACGCTCTTGGATTCATCTCTGACAGATCCAACAATGTTTATTTTTCAGCTGGCTGTTGGCTACTTAATCCTCATCACCTAAGCTTGAGACTGCAACAAACGAATAGGATATTAAGCACAGCACTAGACTCAATCATGTTTACATAATTATATTTATAGTTGTTACATATAACACTACCCAAATCATTGTACTGGTCCACTTGACATGCCCAATTATTGCTAGCAATACACTTATACTCACTACTGAAGCAGTTGTAACAAGATCAATCTGGACCGATGAAAAATAGTGTTTGTTGGGTACTGGAATCTTTGCAAGATATTACGGACAGTAAGCAAAAAATGCTTACACTGTTTGATGTTAAAAGTATAGAATTTTAAAGAGGGTTCAAACATATAAAACAAAGGTGATATAGAAGAGCGCTCTGTTTTAAAAAAGCGCTCAGTGTCTGCCTAGGCGGAGGCAGTAACCAGGATGCCCAGTTAAACATTGGTGGCACCTAAGAGGCTATTGATCGCTTATGTGGGCCAGAATGCGTCAAAAATGAGTATGTCGTCTGCTTAGGCATAGAAACATGTGTATAAAATGGACCCAGTCAAACTGGATCAAAATAAAACCTGACATATAAAATCAATAATAGATGAAACATTGTGTCTAGGATTTCAAATCTTCATTAAAAAAAACCTCTTCCTTGGTGTCAGTAATAGACAATATTTGACACTTATCAGATAATACTTTCATATGTATTGCACATAACGCTCTAAAAGACAATTTATGAGGATGCACAATTGTACATGGTGCTGCCCTGCAGTTTTTTGGGCTTTTGCGCCCACAATATGCAGATGATCCTCATGAGTAGATGTGTGGATTATGTACATATATAACCAATTACGCAGGCACTTACGAGATCAAATTTTTATCAAAACTCGGATTTCCATCCAGCCAAGTTTCCTGAAAACAAAATTGCTAAGCCCCAAGCTTAAGCCCCTCCTCTCCCAACAAGGCCTCCCCCCAACCCGTTACGTAAGGATTGGTAACGCTGATGACAATGACCTGACGGCAAGGAAAAAGTACAAGGAAGCAATAACTAAGATTTGTCTCCTATTTGGAAGGAGGGAGGGAGGGAGGGATTGCCATTCTGTACTATGTCTCATATTCGTGTTACCTGTGCTGGTGCTGTTTATATTTATGCCAATAGTGTACGGAATTAAAATAAAACCACATTTGAACTTATACTATAGCACCACATACAGAGCCAAAATGAATAGATTGGGTCACACCCATTGAGGACAATAGTAAATTCCATTTTCTGAATGGAATTTAAGACAATCTTTGTACCGCCTCCAGCAACAAACTACAAGGACTCTGTGCAACATGCAGCTGTGTCTTCAGTATCATGAAACAGGCTTGAATTGAACTTGTTCTTATCAATGGAGAGTGCATTATTATCCTGAACTATATTCATTGATGACAACCCCTATTAATTCTTTTCAATCATGATTTCCCCATCAAAAGTCTAGTAAAATCCTGTCCCAATAGCTGCCAGCATACCTATAATTTGCACAGTATACAGCATAACTTCCATAAACTCTGTTTTGTGTAGTCATCATACTAACTATAAATAAGTTACTGTATTTGTTTACACTATCCTGAGACTATTAAGAAGCATCTCTGTTCATAATAACAAGATCTGATCTCCTTTCAGGACTACTATTCTGGGCTTTAAAGTCCAATCTTACTACACTAATCCAAAAGCCCGACCAGGGTGTGAACATCGCCGACCCATTAACATGCAAATATTACCACATTGCCAACAAATAAAGCAGAGTTCAGCAAACAAACTCATTGTGTGCAGCAAGTTTTACAAGATCAGAAAAATAACATTTTCAAGTTCAAGAAGAATGGTATTTTGTATAGTACTATTTGTCGTCCCATTACAAACTAGACCCTTAATTCTATTGACAGAGAGTAAAATGCTCTACATGGGCACAGGAGGAAAAAGGGCAGATGCCTGGTTGTGCATAAGAATCCAACAAATCCAAAATTTACTAGATGCGTCTCCATATATGGTGTATATGTATAGAGTTTGCCTGATACGTGCACCAGGCATGTATGAATTTATTCTGGCAACAAATACAAGTCGCATGAGATTTCTGCTTTTGACATCACATTATGTAAGCTTACAAAAGGATTATGAAGCGTGTGCATTCACATTATTTTTTATAATATTTGTAATGGAAAGATCGCCTACCTTCACCGGTAACAAGTTGTCAGAAAGTTTCAATGAACAACACTGGGATGGTTCACTAACTTCAGCCAACTTCCATATCTTAGATTTCTCCATTGACTCGTCAATGATTCTAGGTTTAACATCTCCAAGACTTCGATTGTCACCATTCTGCTGTAAATTTGTAAGCAGTCAGTCATGCTCTTAACAAGAAATTAAGATCAAACTTACAAGTTAGACTGTTAGAGAGAAAAACCCAACCCAACCCAGAAAAATCAACATAGAAGGCATAAATGAGTATTATGTTTATTACCAATCCGACAATAGATCCCATGGGCGCACTTCGATCTGGAAGTGCAGCACTAGATCCAGCCATAGCAGTGACAGTACCCAAGGGTGTGATACCAGGTGTCTGCAATAGAAATTTAATGGTTAAACTCAATGAAAACGAGAAGATATGGAGTACGAATAAATGGAACAGATCTTTTTCTTATTTACAAATAATGTTAGGATGTTCTTGAGCACTACCTTGGTGATCGCCTCAGAATTTGATCTAGAAGCATACCGGCTTTCAACAGTACGAAGCATTTGAAACCCATCAGCATTTGCCAAAATCTTTATACAGTTATCAACCGTTGATACGGCTAAAAGTGAACCAAGTTTGTTGAATCGAATGCGGGGAGAGGCCTGTAGATATTGGAAATTAGAATGCATGAATAAGCTTCTTGAGAGACAATTTACTAACATAATCATAAAAGCAAACCCGATAAAGTAATTACAGGTAATTCGCCCCCTGCATCTGTGGTTGTCAAGAGGTTAATATTGTCCATGTCCCAGAATTTGACCATAAACTCATCTCCAGCGGCTAAAAATCGATTTTTTGTAGTGTCAAATTGTACCACACCCAGGGATCTTTTCCGAAAACCAACATATGTTCGTTTTACAGAACCTTCACTCTCATTCCATTCCACAATGTATGAATCCCCATCCTTACTGGTACCGCATGAGAAAAGCCTATACACGAAAAGAAATCTTGTTAAAATTGTTAAACAATGGAAAATAAGATTTCATCTATGTTACGTGGCTACTTCCAATGTAAGTCATACATGTGCCCGACACATATGTGTTACCCGTACCCATACCAAACTCTTTGGACACTTCTTGTATATATGCATACATCAATTTGAGCATGTACTCGATTATACAATACATGTTTTAATTTAAAACAATTGTCATACATTTTTGAACATATATCCTACACTTCACATCCACTTCTTGAAACTCATTGGACATAGGTCAGGTTCCTAATTATGATTTTGAAGGGTCGTTTGGTTGTCTAGTTCAAAAACTAGTGATTTCCAATTTATAATCCACATGATAAAAGAAACATAAAATGTTATAGAAACTTTAATTGTCATCCTTGTTCTCGTATAAATTATTACTTTCTAGATATAATATATGTGTATAGAAATATTTATATAGCCGTGTCCTCATACCCTTCCTTTTACAAATTTATCGTGTCCCGTACCCATACCCATACCGGTGCCCGTACCCGTCCCTATGCAACAAAGCTTTTAATAGTTTAGTACATGGAATTATAGAATAAAGATATGTGATCCTTCATATGTATACCTTGCTCCGTCAGCACTATAAGCCATAGTAGTACACCAAGGACCTGGTGCTGTATAATCAACCCTTGAACCCCCATTGTCATACAGCCATGCTTTTATCTTCCCATCAAGCGAAGTTGAAAAGATAAACTGAAACATAAAGTGAGGAGATTTACTGCATCTTATAACGATCTATGGATATTTCAAAAGTAATCATTACTGGAAGAAATGAAACTAAGAAAATGAAAGGGATGCATGCTTACTAGTTATTACAAGAATAATTAATATAATGTCTGAATGAGATGATACCTGAATATTTTCCTTTGAGTGTGGGCATATGGAGTACACAGGCGCCTCATGACCTTCAAAAGTATACTGAACCACACCAGTAATGGCATCCCAAACCTGAAAAGAAACACAGTTGTTAAGAATAAGCACTAAGCTTCATTATCTTGTCAAAAAAAACATTACTTACCTTAATAAGCTTATCATCTCCACAGGTTACAACACAGAACTTGTTGTTTGGTTGAGAGAAAGCAATGTCATTTACTCCACCAGCATGAGCATCAATCTGAAAACCATGCCAGTTTCAAGATAAAAGCAGTCAGCATCCAAGATGTTGAGTAGATTACTACACCCAAAAGAATAGTATGGAAGCAACTAATTATCACAGGGAAACATAATTAATGGCTAAATTGCAGAAAAATGCCCTATAATTTCACCAACCTTGCAAATAAGTGACCTCTATTTCAAAACCGAGCAAATAAATACCCCAATGTTTTCATATCCTGCAGATAAATACCCCAAAGTTTTAAAACCATGCAATTAAATATCCCAAAATTTTTAAGATGTTGCAAATTGATGCCCACCACTAGTTAGCCGCTAGAATATTCTTGGAATATACCTATCTAAGCTGACACATGATATTTTACTACAGTTTTATACCCCTAAAGTTCATCCAAATTACAATAAAACCATCCCTCACCTATATTAACTATTTTCTTCTTTTAAATGGGGAAGGGACGTTTTTTCCTTTACAAAAAAAAATTTAACAGCAGCCATGTTTTTTAATGGGGGAAACATTAGGGCATCTACTTGCTCAGTTTTAAAATAGGGGTCACTTATTTGCAAGGTTGATGAAACTATATAGAGCACTTTTCTGCAATTTAGCCCATAATTAATTGATGAATGTTACCTCTAAATGGTGAACAAGGTCATCACGGCCATTGTAGTTATACAAATGCACAAGATGCTTGGAGTATGCAACGCCTGCAAGTTATACAGAGTAAAACAAAAAGAATCGTCAGGCACCACTACTATTTTCCAGTTTGGCATTGCTGATTGCTATCAAACTACCTCTACATAACTAGTTAGTTAATAAAATAGAAGATTTCTTGTTGCAATTACCAAATTGACTCCCATCAGGATTCCATAGTACACGGTTAACGGATACAGCAGGATCCTTAACAAGAGCAGACTGCTTGACATAAAATCCAGAGGTAAGGAGGTCAGTACAAGAAAAGGCCAAGCATAATGCAAAAATGAATCGCTGTGAAAAACTTACCTGAAGAGATGTTGAACATGCTGGAAGTTCCCAAACTTTAAAAGATCTATGGGCAAGCCTCTCTCTGCAAGATACCTCCCATACAGCAATATCACCAACATTTGTGCCAACTACAAAGGCAAAGTAATCTCAATCAAAATCTAAATAGAACTAAGGAGGTAAGCCAGTCAGTATAGAAACCTTATTTTCTAACCTAGAAGAACGGTGGGCTGAGAAGGGTGAAAATCCATGCTCATGACAGAAGAACCCTGATTTAGAACCACAGCGACATTTTTTGGAAGTTCCTCTGTAGAGTATGGGTTCCTTGCCATATTTTGGTACCCTACAGGCATATGAGCAACAGACATTCCGACCTGCAAAGAAATTCGAGCGGCAAGAACATCAGGTTCTCCGCACCAGTTTCTTTATTTTTACCCCCTTTTTGGGTGTGTGTTTGTGCGAACAGGCCACAGCCTACCATGAACAGGAGCAAACTCAATTCAAGAGGATTTACCAACTTACCAAACTTAAAATGGACATACGAATTGGAATATCCGATCAAATGATGACTTCCAAGCCTCAAGACATATAAAGGAGGAAAAACATGGAAAACGACAGATCTAAGTTGAGAAGGTCTAAGAAAGTACCTCGTCGGATATACCCATAGGGCGTGGTCTTTTAAGCACATGTTCAGAATCTGCCGAATGATAATCCGCAGCAGGATTGCTATTTGGCGGAGTTATAGGACGTTTCAAGAGAGCAGCTACATCATGAATAAAAAGTAATAAATAATAGACAAAGAAAATCTAACCTAGAGTGTGCATCAGCATCCTTCCACAGAAGAGAAGACGGCATGCTTAGTGCATAAGTACAACAGAATCGAAGGACATGGGATGGATGTCTACATGACCAGAAAAAATAAATAACCAAAAGCATAAAAAATCTACATCTCCATATAAATATGGAGGAAAAGGTAGATATTACAGAAATCTAGATTCAGATGAGTAAAGAGACTACCTGACATGATTGATGAAAGCATTTAGACATTTAAACAGGTGTCAAGTAAATTCATTTAGTGTGTGTTAGTATTCATTAAGACAAAGGACATGTGACCTAAAAAAAAGCTTATTGAATAGCATTTATACATGACCATACTAGATAAATAGCTTAAAGGATCACAACCTTTGCATGAAAGTAAACCTTGAAAATAATTCAAAATAGGTCGAAGTGGATTAGCATTCTATTATATTATAACTCAAACGTCCAAAGACTATTGCACAGTCTCTCAAATGATTCATTATTATAGCTCCCATAGAAAAATATAAGATGTTCATCAATAAACTATACATTTATCTTTTGTTTTTGTCAAGATAAAGTTACATGAGACTCTGGCCATATCAGCGAAAGTGGACAACCACATGAAGTTATCCTCGAGTCAAGTTAACAGGAGCTTATATGTCAAAAGTAAACCACTACACAAAGTCATCCTAAAGTCAGGTCAACAGAAGCTTATATTGCATACTATTTGATATAAGCAAGAGACTAAAAATGAAGATCTAATATATTTTGTTCTCTTCCTGATCCACTTGTTAATATGTGACTAGTATTTGGATACTCTCATGTCTGATCCAGATCGGAATTTTTCTGTTACAAGGATGGTATAAGTAAAAACTACAACATAAATAAATGTGTTTAGATTTATTTGACAAATTTAGCCATGTTTTTTTGGAGTTCCGGAATACTTTACTACTATTACATTCACAGTCTGATCCTTTTTGTACAGACAAGGGCATCAAAATCAGAAACAACCTATATTTCTTCTTTCCCCGCTCAAGCATAAATCTAAGATGCATTTCTAAGAAAGACAATGTCTGCACAAGAGCTGGTTCATATTAATTACACATGAAGGACAGCAATACTCATCAACTATGAGTTGACTTCAATAACTGGAACAATATCAACGTGGATACATGCGGATATCGACACCACACTGCACAGCAAAGACCATGCTGTGATCAGAGGTGCAGATATTGTTTCGTTCCCATGTTGAATGCTTTTATTTTGATTTATTTTCATTCACTTAAAAATAGTCGGGTCTAAATAAGTAAAAATCTCTGTCGTACAAAAAAAAGTTTGGGATAAAGAGGAAGTTATATCATTGGTCAACCCACAACTCCTAAATTTGAGTTCACTAGAAGTTTCCAATTTCATAATATTATAATTTAGCCGACACCTAATGATTGTGATTATCTACCGGCTCATTTATACATGCCTATGACACAGAATGTAGTGTTCAGAAATGATCTACGAGTGTTGCGAAGAAAAAGTGTCTCTACGAGATGAGACTTTCTAATCAGAAAAGACAAAAACAAAAAGGAAAAAACAGCCCCTTTAAACATTACCAGTATTGGGAGGAACAGCTAATCCGAGTGGTGCACCAGAGACCGCACCAGAGGCTGCTGGATGGGGCATGGGAGCAGCATTGGATGAATTAGCTATCCAGCCAGCAAGGCTGTTTGGTATAGGAGCTGCTGCTGGCTGAAATGGCTGCACAAAATACATGAAAAACATCAGGCTTGCAGAAAAGATAGACCCTGAGGCGCCCCACGATCATATTGAAAACAAGTCCAATTACCCCATGAGGTCCCAGTGGAGGAAAACCTCCTGGTTTTGCCATCACGTTCATCATGGGAGGAGCAGGGGAAGGAACCCTGCCACCATTTTGTTGAGAACAGGAATGGTCAAAGAATAGGGTCTTAATGTCCGGGTTCGGCCTTGGATTCTTGCAAAGCTGATGTTGCCAATTCAAACTGCCATGAAAAGTCAGTAAACAACAGAAATATTCCAAATTCAATTTCAAGCCCGTGCGAGGTTACGGGTTTGGTACCAAAAGTGTATAGTTACATACGTGTATACCTTTGATTGATGAGAGTTCGCAATCTCGAGTTCTTAAGACCAGGAAACTGCAATTTCTCCCGAAACAATGGGTTTGCCTCAATTAACTTCTTGAGCTCAGTAAGCATAACACCTCTGGCAGACTTAGTATCTCCATACTTAGAAAGCTGCTCATTTTCCCTGAAACAGAAAACAAAATTAAGGCCTTTGCTTCATTAAGATCAACAATCTATCGTTATAAACCCTAATTCCAACAATTCAACCAAAATACCTAAAATTCTCCAAAGTAAGCAACTGCGTAATCTCCTTGAACAAATCCTCGTTAAACGTCGAGAACACTTTCAAGTCCTTCACAAGAATCTCCACGGCCTTGGACCGATCACGCCTAAAGTCAACAAAAAACATCAATCAATTCGAACCTAGACCCTAAGTGCCTAAAAAAAACCCCCAAAAAAGAGAAAATTTCCAAGCCACAAACTTGTCTAGGGCTTCGAGATACTTCTGCTTCCGGATCTCGAAGAAAATCTTCATCGAGTACCGATTATCATCAACCTTGGTGAATCCCGACAGATACTTTTCCACCTCATCCCATTCTCCGCCGAGCACCGACTCCTCAAAGTGCTTCATGTTGAAGAAAAACCCCGATTCTTGCTCCAACCTTTCGAAAAACCAAATCCAACAACTTAGGGAGAGAAACACGATTCTAGAGAGATAAAATCTAGGGTTTGGAATTTCTTACTTGTGGACCGTCTCCTTGAACTTCTCCTCCTCCAAAAACTGGAGTATGAGGAACACGAGCTCTCTGCTGAGGGACGACATGGCGGCGATCTCCCGCCGTGGTCGCCGGAACTCGGATCGGTCGGTAGCGTACCGGATCTAGCCGAAATTTATCGGATTCGGATCCGATGACGAGGCGAAACGACGAACGAAGGAGGAAAAAAGGGGATGAGAGCGAGAGAGAGAAGAGGAAGAAAGAAGAGGGTTTGGGGGGAGCGGGGACTACTTTATATATAAGTCGATCTGCTGATACAGACACCCCGATAAGCTATCGCTGTGATCTGCTGAATGACTTATATAACTCCACATTTGTCCTTATCAAGGATAGCGTCGATTTGACGGACAGTTTTAATGATCCCAGAAACAGGAAAGCTCCGCCCTCAATTACACCCAACAGTGGGTCCCACCCACACCCTCACTTCGACGGTGTCCCTTTATTAGTCCCCGATTCGGGTGCACGCTGGGAATTTACTAGTTACAGGACTGGGGGAATAAAAAGGCTGCCTTTCTTGGCTTTCTCGAAGCTTGAAACGCGATATTTTGAAAAGGACGCCGAGAAATTAACGAGGAAAGCGACAGCGGGGACGCGGTAATAAGGTAGGACACAGATTTGATACATTCAATACCGAATTAATTCAGATCTACTCGTTGTTATCCAATAATGCGCATTAATGGAGTGCGAAATTATCCCAAATCTGGGAGAGTAATTATCGATCGGAAGGGTACTTTCATTGGGGGTGATGAGCGAGGAACACGTAGGCGCTGGGTTTGTACTAGGGCTGACGTCATTATAAAATCGACGGTGGATTTGATGCCTCGTATAGAAACTTTTGTGCGTGGCTTTTCGTCTCCTTTTTATGCGGGTTGTCGGGTTTGGATGAGGGATGTACGGGCGGTGTCAGTTGAGAAAGGATAGGGAGATGGTTGGACCTGCTTGCTACCTGCCCACAAATTTTAAGCATTAAGAAATAAATGAATATGTTCCAATTTTGGAACAATACAAAATCTTGAAAAATTAACTAATTAAAAAAAGTATCTTACCAAGAAAGAGTCTTGTTGCCGTTTTCTACATCAATATCAGACACGTGCTATATAGTGGACCTTTTTCTTTTTCTTTTTTTCTTTAAAAAAATAATAGAGTGATTGTTGCTTGCCAAAATATGATTTAAGACCCGTTATATTTTCGTAATTAGTTAATTGACTCCACATCCATGCAGGGTGGATCTGGGATTACCATCTAGATTGGCCACTAATTACCAATATAACTTTCACGATTGAAATATTCATTCTATAGAAAGCTTGCACTGAGAAAATATATGAAACCAAAGGTTCTATAATCAAAATAGAAATTTCAAAGTTTTAAAAAAAAGTCAAATATTGACTTGTTTTCTACACTTGAAATAGTTGGTTGATCTCCTTTAATTAGGTCTAACATAGATCGTCAAAAACACACACATTTTCGATGTGTGTGATCACAGATTGATACGTGATTTATTCATGTTCCATTATATTAAACAACTTTTTTCTCCTTTTGTTCGACCCCTTTGCAATTTAGACCCAGGTAAATAGCATCAAGTGTTACGAATACCAAATAATTAAAAATTGGGGATAGAAGTGTCATATGTACAAATCAATCCTTAGCCTTTTGAACTAATGCCCTAAGCCCCAATCACTAAGCCACTTTGCGAGGGGGTTGGGCAACCTATTTTTTCTTGAGCTGGTATTAATAATAACTTAACCAATATGTATATTACTACTTAAGGTGTACTAAAATGTAAGCAGAAGAGATTTTCGGTGAGCCAGTGAGGCACAATTTCAAACATAAGTTTGTATGTAAAACAGAAATTTTCAAAGTTGAGAGTGCCCAACCTCAACTCTATGCAGGTGTTTGACCTCAACTCTATGTGAATCCGTTCATCTCTACATATTGAAGAGAGACTCCAACTTGGTGGTCCTTAAATCTTTAGAATCTTAAAAAGATTGATCGCATGGTAGAGTCTCTATATACCCATGTTTAAAACTTACTATCTCTCTGGTTTTGATTTTTCAGATTGAACTCCGAGGGAAATTTTTCTTTGCTCTTTTGCAACCGGAAAATAGGTTTAAAAAATAAAGGGAAAAGTGTGATAATGGAAACACAACAGATTTTTTAATGTTTGCAACCGAAAATTAAAAAAAGAAAAGAAAAAGAAAAGGCACAATCATATTGACTAGGGCTCACAAGTCAAATGAAAAGATCAACAATGGCATGGGATTCTTAGAAACCCATTTCATAGTTTTTCTTTTCCTGATATGGATTGAAAACCCGAGTAGGGACCCACAAGGGTTTTGATTTCCTTTCCATAAATCAATATTTTCACTTTCTAGGAAACCAACTAACAAATTTTGAAATGGTTGTCCGTAGGCAATCATTAGATGGGAGAGATAGAAAGAAATGAATAGTAATTAGATCCCTCCTGATTTACACTAAATTTTCTGCTTGTCTCTCTTCACTCTACCTGCACCCATGGGCACTTGTTAGAAAAACCCGTCAACTAGACATCATCTTAGTGAAAAATAATATGGTTTTTCAACAAATAGATCCCCAGAGAGTAAAAAAGTCAAAAGAATTAAGCTAGAGGTTTTGTCAGCAAGTAAATTCTAAAGGGTAGTCGGTTCAAAATAACGACACTACACGTAGGGGTGGGTATGGGCCGGACTGGTTCAGGCCCTTGACCCGGCCCGTTGGTTTCAAAGCGAGGTCAGGCCTGACCAGGGCCTAGCCATGTTAGCATGGGTTAGACCTATTTTTCTGATCATGGGTCTGAGAGTAGATCTAACCTGGCCTATAACCAGCCTGGGTGCGAGCCGGGTCTGACACAGGCCGTGGGCCGACCCATGAGTATTTCGTCCAACTTTTTTTACTTTTTTTTATTTTTTCATTATATTAAACTTGTACTTACAATTATAAAATTATTTTTTAATTTATTTTTTAGTAATTCAAACTTGTATTAATTTTTTTAAAACTTGTATTAAATGTTTTATTCCTTTCAAGTAGACAACATTGAGCTTAAAGATCACTACCTTGTTTCTCAATAGGCCAAAAGGCTCACGAGCGAAAGACTTATGAAATTTTGGATTTGTTGGCAGTAAGTTGTAGATCCAAAAGACTAAATGAACAATTAGCCTAACCAGAAAATATATCGTAGGTCGGGACGAGTTGGGCCGGGCTGTGTTGGGCATGGACCGAGCCTACTTCTTTAACCCTGGGTCTGGGGTTGGACCCGTCCTCGGCTGGTCATGACCCATGACAGGCTAGATCTCAGCCCGCGAGTTGACTCTGCTCATGGTCACCCCTAACTACACGGGACTATCCGTAACCAACCCAATCAATTTTGTATGGCATTCGGGGAGTTTCGCGGCCATTCACAAAGCTTTACCTCAAAACTAATAATTTGATCATAAATTTGAGGATTTAATTAGCAAGCATGTGAGGTCTGCTTTTGATGATCTGCATCAGTGTGCTATAGTTCGATTAATATTACAGTACTAGAAAATATTTGTTTTAGTTGTTTCACTTCCAATAGTTTGACATATTGCATTGAATAAGAATCATTTCAGAACTATCCCTATATGAATAGTTTGGTTTGTATCATATATAGAAGAGATCAAATTCTCAAACTAACTCTCTAACCAACCGTGAATGATATAAATTAAGGGTGGCAAACTGGTTGACCTAGCTCTATCCCACCCATATAAATTTTGATTTGACTATATAATATTGACCCAACCTGACCCGTCAAATAACTAGGTTAATCCATTTGTTAAATGAGTTACCCACTAACTCAAGTGACCCATTTAATTGTTTTATAATTTTCATGTACTTAACAAAGAGCCCATGGTCAAAGTTTTTATGGTCCTATTTGTCATTTATAGGTTTTGTATTGTTTAGAAGTTAAGATATTTTCAAGGTGTTTTTTATAAAATTTTGAGGTTGTTTTTAATAAATTAAAAAAGTTCTATTATGTTTTCTGCAAATATTATTTTCTCAGTGGACTTTTTATACTTTATAAACTTTATACTCTTTGTAAGTTTTAAAATTTCAAAATTTTAGGATTTTTTATATTTTTTGAAGCTTTTAGGGTGTTTTCAGCAAGTACTAAAATTTTTGTGTTGTTGTTTTGGTGTATTTTTGTAAAAGTTAACCTTTTTAGTGTGCATTTTGTAATTTTAAAACTTTTAAGGTATCTTCTGTAAATTATAAAAATTCAATGTCACTATTTATAAGTTATAGATTTTGTACTATTTATAAGTTTTGATATTTATGTGATGTGTTTCTGTGAAATTTATTTTTTTGAGGTTTTACTTTATAATTTTGAAACTTTTAGGGTGTTTTTGTAAATCTTAAAAATTTTAATAACTTATAGATTTTATATTGTTTGTAAATTTTATTGTTTTCGGGGAGTGTTTCTCTAAACGTCTAACTTTTTGAAGATGTATTTTGCAATTTTCTAAACTTAGGGTGTTTTTTGCAATTTTCAATATCTTTCATGGTGTTGCTTATAACATAAAGACTTTTAACTTTTTGTAGGTTTTGATATTTCTGGGGCATGTTTCTATAAAAGTTTGACTTTTAAGCGTGTATTTTACAATTTTTGAAATGTTTAGTGTGTTTTTTTACAAAGCTCAAAACTTTCAGCAGATTTTTGTAATTTATAAATTATAAAATTATCACTATTTTTAAGTTTTAGCTTTTCCAATTTTTAAAATTTTAACTTATTTTGGGTGTCTTTCTGCAAGTTTTGAAACTATCAGGTTGTTTACTGCAAATTTCAAAACTTTCATGGTCCTATCTATAAGTTATAGATTGTGTAGGGTTTGTAGATTTGGATTTTCTAGGGTGTGTTTTTGTAAAATTTGGCTTACTTGGGGTGTTTTTAACAACTTTTGAAACTATCATGATGTTTTCTGTAAATTTCAAAATTTTCATGATGCTGTTTTTTGTAAATTTTCATGGGTGTGTTTTCATAAATTTGACTTCTAGAGGTTGTACTTTGCAATTTTTTGAACTTTTAGGGTTTTTTTTAAATTTTAAAAATTTCATGGTCTTGTTTATAGTTTATAGATTTTGTATTGCTTTGTAAGTGTTGATATTTTTATGGTTTTTGGTAAAGTTTGAACATTTGAGGATGTTTTTTTAATTTTCAAACCTCTAACGATGTTTTCTACAAATTGCATACTTTTCATATTACTAGTTGAAATGCATGTGGAATACACGTGGTTGAATATGATGATTATTTAAATTGATAAAAATTGAATAAAAATAAAAAAGAAAACTAAGTTTTTTTGGGATTGATCATCAACTCAATAATCTCTCTCTCAAATAAAATGTTAGCATTGTTTCCTTCAACTCAGACTGCGACCACGTGATCTACTATTTGTGAGTTATAAACACATTTATGTAGTACAACATCTTTGTTTATTAATATCTTGAAATCTTCAAAAGATGGGTGATCATTCAATTCGCAAAGGAATTTTACATATGAATTAACTTGCAATATGTGCATTAAACTTTTAGTTGTAGTTTGACTCATATTCACATTAACTTTTAGTTGCGATTTCACTCATATTTATATTATCTAATATTCTCATTCAATTTTATAGATCATTCTCCTTATCATAGAAATAAAAGTGAAAGTATAATGAATTATTTTCTTGCCAAATTAGAACAAGAAAATTATGATATATTTTACCATGTGTTCTGAATATAAAATCTTATTTTTCTTTGACGCAAGGTCCCTATCAAATATTGTCCCAAACAATGTGAATAAAAAATGCTATTATAACTCACTTGTCTAGTGCAATTGTGTTGTATATAGGTCATATAACTCATCTGGAATATCCACATCTGCTAAATAAATTTTGTTGTTTTTGTGAGAGTAAAATGTTAGAGGCTCGTATTCAAACTTTTTGGTTCTATAAAAGACACAATAATTTGGAGTGTATAGCTTATATATCGTAAAGAACATATTAGTTCACGAATAATTTTTCCTAATAATGACATTATTACAATGATATTATTATTTAGTATTAAAATAATTTTATTATATAAGATTATATAACCCTTTTAAATAAATTATAAAGTATATATATGGAAACATCGATGCTTATAGTCAAAATAGGTTAACTTTGCATTGTAGTTTGCTATTAATGGTATTGTTGGCAATACCATTAGCTTTCCTCTTTATCTTATTATTCACGTTTTACTAATGTAAGTTCTTTTTTGCTAATCACTTAATTGGTTATATTTAGTTTTTATAATATCAGAGGTTAGAATATTATCTTCTGTTTAAAAGTGTTGACATGATTTTCTTAATAAATATATACACATAGTAACAATAGTATATATTTCAGTTCAACTCAAAACATTGGTTTGAAGCTATTTAGAGTGAGGTCTTTTCTACGCTAGAATGGTGATATAGTGATTACATAATTCAAAAGTCAAAGAAGAAATTTGTACAAAGGAAAAATAATTTAATATGTCAAATGAACAGCTAATTTGTAAAATATACATAGGCTATAGAAAGTAAGGTATATATATTCACGAAAATTCCATAATGAGTGACCAACTACAATCATCCTAATTTAAGTATAAATAATTATTATTTTAGTTACTAATTTGATACGCGTAACTATGGAACAAATGTCAAGCAAAAAATAGAAATTGAGACTGTATTGTCCTCTACGTAAAGAAAAAAATGTTATTAGAGCTCCTCTTTATATTAAATTTAGAAATAATAGTTTAAATTATTAAACGTTAAATATTAGTTCATGTGAGAAGTAAAGTAGCCTATGGTCTATACACCCATATAGTCAATCAATCAAACATATTAAAATTATATGGTAGATTCACATTAAATATAATTTATAAAAAATAGTACATTAATTAAAGTTAAAATCCTTTAAACCACTATATAGATTGTCTGAAACTTTTTGCATATATAAACTATATTGTCTAGGAATAATGATGTGCACACTTAACTATGACCTGATACATCTTAAGAACGACTTGCTCTTCAATATCATCATTAATTAACAATTCTATGCATTACAGTAGAAACACAATAAAAATGTAGAAAACTACAAAAGAAATACGCTCAAAAGTTTTGAAAATTGTAAAAAAACACCCTAAAATTTTGAAATTTATAAATACACAAAACTATTAAACATTACATTGAAATCAAGGAATTACAAAAAAAAATCATTAAAAATTTTTAAACTTTGGAGGGGGAATGTACTAAACTTTAAGGTTTTTTTGTAAATTTTAAATTTAATAAATTTTTAATTAGTTATGTTCTTTTCAAAAAAGTTATGAGTAATATTGATCATGAAAAGTTTTTCCTAGACCTATACTTTTAAAGGGAGTATGATATTTTTTATAAATTTATAATTTTTTAGGGGTTGTTAGTAATTCTGTATATTCATTTTAGTGTCTATAAGTTAGAAATTTGAATGGTATTTTAAGTAAATAATAATTTTTTGGGATTTATTGTAACTTTTTTAAACTTATAGACATTTTTATATATTATAAATTATTTATAAACTATTTATAATTCGTATGTTTTCAATTTACTAATGTGTTAAAAATTCTCAGGGTGTTTTTTATAAATTTTCAATTTTGAGTGTTCGTTTATATTTTTGAAAATTTAAAGGTTTTTTCTATAAATTATAAACTATGTAGGGGATATTTATAATTCTCTACGAACTGAAATAAGTAAAGGATTTGAATTATATCAAACGTATCTCATTTATCCAATAACACGTTAAGTATCATTATGAATAGGATAAACATTTAATTACGAATTCAAAGAAGATAGGATAATTAGAATAGATTAGGATAACAATGTAATATTCAAAAAAATGTAAGGGTAATATTAACCATGAAAAGATTTTTCCGACTCGTACTTTTAAAGGGAGTATGATTGTATGTAATTTATGGATTTGTAGTGTTTATAATTATTGATATTTTATTGGTGTGTTTTTAGAAATTTTTAATATTAATAATTGAATGATAAATGAGCTAAAGTTAAATATGTCGGGTTGACCCATTTATGACCCGATTAATAAATATGTTATTTGGATAGACCTATTTATAACACGACCCATATTAATGACCCATGCCCATTTATAACGGGTTGGATTGGGTCAGTCAGCGAGTCGGATAATAAATTTCCATCCGTAATATAGATTATCTATTTCTATGAAGATGTTCTAATAAAATCTACACCTTCTTGCACCTTGCCATAACATGTCTCAAAACTATTTTTTCTATTATATTTTATCCGGAACATCAATATTAATTTTTTGACAAGCTGGCAGTCTCTCTGGTATGTTATATATACCTATAAGATATGTGAGATTATAAGTATCTTCAAAACATTATTAGTGCATAGTTGAAAGCTGAAACCTACCAAAATAAACAAAGTCAAGGATGGATGACCATTGTGGAAATGTGTGACTCAGAGCTCAAGCTTCAAACTTTGTTGACGATAGACTTCGCAAATGGAAGTATGACAAGAAACGATGTCGACCATTAGACGTTCACAGTGGCCCCCCTGCTGAAAGTTTTATTAAAAGCAAAAGCATTAATTTTTTGGTTTGACAATGGAACTTCCTATGAATATCAATTCTCTTAGGGGCTGTTTAGTTAAGCTTAAATGGAGGGAAAAGCTCGAAAATGAAAACTGACAGGGGGTTTTGTGTCAGTTTTTCAATTTTCTTGCTGTTTGGTTCGTTGAAAGCTGAAATGAAAGAGGGCTGGAAAATCATCGCCACATGAGATTTGAAGGAAAGTGTGTTTTCGTCCCCAAAACACCGAAATCGCTGGAAAGTGATTAATTCTATCAGTTCTCTCTTTCATTCTCCTTTCACCCCTAGTGTTTACGATCACCGCTCGCTTTCTCCCTCACCCTCCAATTTCTCCCGCCTCCTTCCTCTGATTCGTTGAGTGGCACTGATCTATCTGTTCTTCGACTCTACCGTTGTCTTTCCCCTGTTGAAGGTACAAGCAAGATCGCTCTTTCTCCGTTCTTTTATTTTATTTTATTTTTTTGATTCCCCCATTGGTCTTATCCTTCCATTGGATTGTACAGATTCCCACCTGAAAACTCATCGTAGTCATGTAAATTTTTTCTCTTCAATTTCTCCTTTTTTTCCTCTTGTTTTTTCCTCTTTGATTCATGCTTGGCCTTTGTTTCAAAACATATCATATATCTCATATCTTAATATCTGTAGTCGACTAATCACTTTAGAAGTCGATTATAAAATCATCAGTCAAATATCCAGAAACTACATATGTACAGTGTAGTCGATTAATAAGCTTTGTAGTCGACTATTGATCTTGTTTCTTGACTTCACAGAGTCTGAATAGACTCAGTGTAGTCGACTACTAAGCTTTGTAGTCGACCACTAAGACAATTTTTATAATTGTTTTTGAATTTGAATTAGTGATCGTTTACGGCCTTTTGCAAACATTAATTTGATGATGAGTGTGATACTATGCAATTTGAAGAACTGCATATGGTAATGTGATATTTTGCTATGATGGCCGGATATATGATGTATGCAACCAAAGTTTATATTAGTAATCAATTGGCGAGACAATAAATGCAGCCAACATTGCTATTATAAACTTCATGGCGATACAGATAATGAAGAAAATGACCTTTTCTGAGCATATTTTCTATAAATTTTGTTAAACTTTGGTTTGATTTCAATCCTTGGTTGTTCGAGTCTTGGTTTCTCGCGAGTTGGTTTTAGCCTTGGTTCAGTTTCGGATATTTTCAGACTTGGTTTGGCCAAAGTTGGTTTGGTTTCATATATTGGGTTTCAGTTGATGCTTGGCCTTTGGTTGGTCAGCTCTGGTTTCAATTTGGTTTCAGATGTGTCCTTTGGTTGGCCTTTGGTTTCAGCTCTCGACCTTTGTTTCAATTTTGTGCATCACGCAAGTGGCGTTGGGGTGGTCCTAATTAGTCGAGGTTGACAACCCCGACTAATTAGGAAGCCGATTTTTTTACGATGCTGATGTGGTAAAAAACTGGGCCGATTTTTGAAATTAAAATTGTAGTTGGTCGATTTTAAAAAAAAATGGGTGGGGGCTATTTTAAAAATTTCTTCTTATGGTGAATATAGTAATAACATAAATAGTACTGCAGGTAAGAGAAGCCTGTACCTACGACAGCTCAAGTTGTGAGCTGGGGTGGTCAATGACCTGACCGAAGCGAATAATATCACGAACCTTCAATTTCGAATTCAGTTCATGCTGTGATATTCGAATTCGTGTTCGAATTCCGCTCGGATACTAAATCAAATTCGAATTCGGTTCGTTTATCTACACAGCCGTTCGTCAATCATTCGTGGCTATTCGGCTAAGCCTCGCGTGCGATCTCAGCGTCGTCTCTAGAGCGAGCTTCTGCTCGTCGAGCAGCCAAAACCGAAGGAAGAGAGAAAGGAAGGTTGGGCTGCTTGTGGGCCGAGTCCATCCGGCCTCGAATAGGAGGGGGCCCAGTTCTGGATCAAAAGAGGGGCTGGGTTCTATTTTCGGGCCGGGTGAAAGCTCGGAACCGGGACCCTTGTCGCTAGCACCTTCTGACCAGCGCCCCTCCCCGTCGAAAGCGACACGAAGAGAAAAGAATCACGTGCGCAAGAGCGCCTGTCTGGAAGTTGGGGCGGTGTTGAGTTACTAATTGGGTCACATGGGCCTAGAGCGTGCAGTTATTAAAATGGGCCTACCCTAACCTTATTCTGGGTCCAAACTACTGCCTCATATCTGCATGGTGGCCCGGCCTATTAACTTAGTTACATGGATTAACTATGTAGAAAAATGTTTTGAAATGAATGAAATTTGCAACGGATTGTATCATATCATACTCCCTTTGGAAGCACGAGTTCGAGAAAATCTTTTAGTAGACAAAAATACCCTTAGAATTTAAATACTAATCCATTAAGTAAGAGTAAGTTGATAAATTGATGAATTCTTATTGAATATACATAGTATGAAGATAATGATATAGTTTAAATTGAAATGTAAACCTGAATGAAAGAGCAACTTATGTAAATTAGATGATTTATTAAATATCAAATTTACCCCCTCGCTCTTATATGTGATCAATGATCAAACTGCAAATAGGTATTCACGTGCTACATGATTAATTATGCCAAACTGAGAACAATTATTTTCACATGCTATATGATTAATAATTACACACAACATGACGATCTCTCACCAACTAAAATTCAAGTAGTTCACGGTACGCTTACGTTAATTAGATGATTTATTAAATGTCAAATTTACCGCCTCACTCTTATATGTGATCAATGATCAAACTGTAAACAATTATTCACGTGCTACATGATTAATAATGCCAATCTGCAAACAATTAATCACATGCTATATGATTAATAATTACACATAAAGTGGCAATCTCTCACCGACTAAAATTAAAGTAGTTCAAAGTACCGCATAGTTAGTTTTAAAATTTAATTATACTATTATTATTTAAATAGAACTCTATTTATAATTGTTATCCTCTCACATGTAACATCATATACCAATATATATAAGCCAAGAAATTATAATAATTTTTATAATATTTTTATCTCCTTCTACAGGTATGTGCCTTTGTTATTAGATTAGATTAAATTATTTTTAAGCAATTAATTGTATTGTATATTTAATTTTTTTAATCAAGAAATTATAATAATTTTCACAATACTATTATCTCCTTCAACAAGTATGTGTATTTGTTATTTTCTTCTTATTAGAATAGATTAGTTTGTTTAAGAATTATGAATTATACATTGCAACAACTTTCACAGTACTTTCATTTATTTTCTTATTATTAGATTAGATTAGATTATTTTAAAATAAATAATTATATTGTATGTTTGATTTTTTTTAGATCACAAAGTTTAATTATACTATTATTATTTAAATAGATATTATTTGTATAAAAGTCAAAGAGAATCCCACACGTACCTTTGATCTCAATGTCAATTATAATACTTATATATGAGTTTTTGTTAAAATAAATTTTATGTATGGGGTTAACTTAGATGATCCTACTTTAATCGGATTAGATAATTTAATATTTGTTCTTTACACCCAAACTCTTCCATAAAACCAATAGATTTTCAAAATTAATCTTGGAGGTTGCTTGCATTAGAAAATTATGTTAGAGGGCTCATACAGTCTGTTTTATAGTTTAAGATTGTTAATACATTTTGTCTCTTTTGCATATCAATTATGAGTAATAATATAATTTAATTGATCCAAATATATCCTAATATATTTCTGAACTCTTATCTTGTCTTTTGCTCTTTATCATGTACAAACCTAGCGATTCTTATTCAATTCCTTCTTTTTCTTATTTATCTCTTGATATTGTCTTTTGTTCTTCATTATGTACAAACCCATTTCATGGATTAGGGTTATGATTTTTGAGGGGGGGCAGAAGACAAATGGGTTAATTTTTGTGTTGGACTTTATTATTCGAAGAGATTATTTTTAAAAAATTCAACTCCAACATGATATCACAATTGATATAGATGATGAAGACGCTACTCTAGAATTACCCAATAAAAAGATAAAGGTGGAGAAAAATTGATCTCGGCTCAACTAAAATATGAAACAAAAAGAACAAATGATAATATTTTTTGAACATTTTATACTATAACTTAATATTGAGTAAATTTAGAAATTTTTAGAATGATTTTTTATGCAAATTTTTGTATGCTTATATGATTGCTTTTATCACATAAAATTATACTATAGTTACCATTAATCTTTAGTTTTATCTTTTTGTTATTTTAAGTCTATCAAATAACGTAGGCTAAGATCTCATATATATATATATATGAAATTTATTAAGGAGTCTATCAAATAAGTTAGGGCTTATTAAAAGCTTATTAACAAAATAATGTAGGTTAAGATCTCATGTGTAACTATAGTTGATTTGTCTTTTTATCCATCAAAATTTTCCATCGGTATTACACTCAATAAAAACCTAGTACAAGTTTGAATATAAGCCCTAATTTATTGTAACATGTTTATTTTCATGTTTACAATCATTTCTCAAAGTTTTATATTTTTCTGAATTTTAGGAATTTTTAGAATGAATTTTCATGCTAAATTTTTATTATTTTTGTATGCTTATGTGATTGCTTTTATCACATAAAAATATACTATAGTTACCATTAATCTTTAGTTTTATCTTTTTATTTTTTTAAATCTATCAAATAATGTAGGCTAAGATCTCATATTATATCATGTTTATCGTACTTATTTTTTTATGTTTGCTTTTGAGATTGTTTATTATAAAACATGAGCTTATAATATTAAAAAGTGTAGTGTAATTCTATTTTCAATACAATAAGAAATACTATTTTTTATTGCTAGAACTATAGTTCATAATGATATTATTATTCATCATTGACTCCATACTATATCAATTTAACTTATTTTATTTTACTATTCTGCATGAAGATATTATTATGTTAACTGATATCTTTTTCTGCGAAAATCAATTATGAGATCCTAGTTAAGTATATTGATCCCAGTTTAGCATAAAAATCCATTACATCAACTTTTTTATAATATTTAAATAAAATTATAGCAAATCTAATAATTAAAATGAATCTGACTTATTTATAGTAATAAAATAGAAAATAAATTATTTTGATATTTAACCACATGCATTGCACGTGTATAAAAACTAGTTTATAAAAAAAAGTTTTAAAATATAAATGAATAGTTAATGATGAACCGAATCGAATATACCTTTGATTAAATTCTATTCATTTATAAGTACAACAACTACAACAAAACCTCCATCCCAAGTGTTTGGGGTCGGCTACATGAATCATATTCTTTCATTCCGTTCTATTATAGGTCACCTCCCCTGTTAAGCTAACCATAACTATATCATTCTTAGTTACTTCCAACCAAGTCCTTCTAGGTCTATCTCTAGATCTTTTTGCTCAACTAACTATAATATTATTGCTTATTCTAACTGATGCACCAAGAGATTTACATTATACATGACCATATCGCCTTAATCGATCCTCTCTCATTTTATCCTCTATAAGAGTAACCTCTAATTTACTGCGGATACACTCATTTATTATCTCAACTTTTAGTATATACCCTCAAAACCATCTCAACATTCTCATTTCTGCTACACTTATTTTTTTGCACATGTTGTTTTTTAATTGCCCAATATTCTGGTCTATAAAATATTGTTGATCTTATAATTGTCCTATATAATTTTTCTTTGAGTCTAACAGGTATTTTACGATCACATAAGACTCCCGAAGCGCTCATCCATTTTAACCATCTAGATTTGATTCGACTGATAGCATCATCATTAATCTCACCATCATGCCGAATGATTGATCCTTAATCATAATATCATCCTATCTTTTAGTATTCGTTCATAAGTTGAAAACTAAAAATTATTTATTTAGTATTAAAATAACTATCGAATCGAATTTTATCAAATATCTAGACACATATTAACCAAATTGTTTATTAATTACCACCCCTAGTCCTGTGAGCTCCCTTGGTCAGAGGTCATAGATGTCGCAAGAATAGAACTCACTATTGCAAAAATTTTTTCTCACACTACAATCTATGACGCTGCTAGCAGATCCTATGCTCAATCATATTATAGCACAAACCTCACGCTAGTATTGAAACTCCAAATTAATGACAATATTGTTGATCACAGTTTTTTGGTAGAGAAAAACGCAGGTTTGTGGCGCGAGTTGTAAACGATAACAAATCATACTCCCTTTAAAATTATGAGTTCGGAAAAATCTTTCCATATATGGTCAATATTACCCTTAATTTTTTTGAATATTACATTGTTATCCTAATCTATTCTAATTATCATATATTCTTTGAATTGGTAATTAAATAATTTATCCTATTCATAATGATACTTAACATGCTATTTGATAAATGCGATACGTTTGATATAATTCAAATCATTTACTTATTTCAGTTCGTAGAGAAATCTAAAAAACATGTGCTAGCCAGCACCTAAAAGTTTTTGAACTTTGTAAAAATATCCTCCATGTTTTTTAAATTACAAATGTTATGGTAATTCACCATCTAAAGACAAAGATATCCAGAAGCTATGTCATCATAGGCTCAAAAAAGAGCTATTATGGCCCAAAGCCCAGCCAAGAATAAATCTATCGACCAGCCAAGCCAATGAGTCATCCTTACTGACACGAAGTGCGGGATCAGTCGACCCCACATAATCAAAACGACGCCCCAAGAATCCACCCACCCCATGATCGAGACGACTCCTCAAATAGTCGGCTCGACCATTTACTCGGCAGCCTACTCGGCCAGAAGCTCGCTCGACCATCTTTTTAGATATCTACCCGACCCGTCTCTGCTAAATGGATAAGACCCAATTCTAACTCTACAGTACTGATCCATCCTATAAAGATCACAACTCTGACAGATCTCATGGGAAAACAGCTCACTCTGCTCACAAGTCACTTCTCAGGGATCGTTAAAGATATTCTCTCCTGCACTCGAATGACTTTCCTCTCAGTCGCCAGCCGACATCTGTAAAGCAGCCGGCCTATCTTCTGACATGCCTTATCTGTCAAAATCCGGGATCTTATCAAGACAGTCTCGAATGAGTTCCTTCCCAGTGGCCAGCCAACACGTAGGGAACGAAGGGTGAATCAGCCTCCAGCTCATCCCTCACCGCCGTCTTCCGCACACTCATAAAGTGACCAATCTGCCCTGGGCATCCACTATAAAGGCAGATACTATTCACCATAAAAAGGGATCCCCTCTTTTTCAGGCTCTGGCTTCTTCAGAATAGGACCGTGGGGGATTATTTTCTTAATCTATTTCTTTTTTTACTAAAAGAGAACTAACGACACTAAAAGAGTACCCCAAAAAAGAGACCACAATGGTCCCGTGACTCTCCCTCAAACCCTGCTCAAGCTCATCAGCTGGCTTGACCGTCGGAGGTACCACGGAGGAAACAAGCCCCGCCCTCTTACGAGTTCGTTCTTCTTGTTTATACAGAGGACTCAGGAATCCCAGTTCAAGGATCAGGCATAAAGTCGGAGGAGGAGTCGGCCTTGTCTCCCATCCTCTCCTTCTTCGTCGTCAGCGCAAAGATCCGACCTGCACCCTTCAGCGGAAAGCACTCATCAACTGTGTGATCTCAGACATCAACAACAAAAATACCCCTACAAATTAATTTTTTTATTAAAACATCTTGAAAATTATAAATTTTTCTTATTTCGATTAAGTAAGAAATTTAAAAAACAAATGCTAGCTAGCAATTGAACGTTTTTTGACTTTGGAGAAAATATCTTGCAAGTTTTAAAAATTACAGGAAACACCCCTAAAATTTAAAATTTATAAAAACACCTTGAATATTCCAAACATATAAACACATTAAAAACCAACAAATAACACAAAAAACCCTAAAATTTATGAAATTTGCAATAAACACTCTGAACTTTTAACAAATTATAAAATAAAACCCTCAAAATTGTAAATTTTATAAAGGTTCTGATAATTTCTAACTTAATAGTACATTGAAAATATAGAAATTATAAATATCCCCTACATAATTTATAATTTAAGAATACACCCTTAAAGTTTCAAAAATTACAAACAAGCCCTCAAAATTCAAATTTTATAAAAAACACCCTGAGAATTTCAAACTTATTAGTAAATTAAAAACATAGGATTTATAAATAATCTATAAACAATTTACATTCTGTAGAAAAGGTGTATAAGTTTAAAAAATTGTAAAAAACCCCTAAAATTCATAATTTAAAAAAACACCATGAGAATTTCTAACCTATAAACACTAAACTTAATATACAAAATTACTAATAACCCCTAGCAAATTAAAAATTTATAAAAAATATCATACTCCCTTTAAAGTATAGGTTTAGGAAAAACTTTTCATGGTCAATATTACCCATAACTTTTTAAAAAAGAACATACCTAATTGAAAATCTATTAAGTTATGAAATTAAAAAAAAACACCCTTAAAGTTTAGTACATTATAAATTATCCCTCCAAAGTTTGAAATTTTTAATGATTTTTTGTAATTCCTTGGTTTTAATGTAATGTTTAATAGTTTTGTGTATTTGTAAATTACAAAATTTTAGGGTATTTTTTATAAATTTTAAAACTTTTGAGGTTGTTTCTCTTATAGTTTTCTAAATTTTTATTGTATTTTAAATGTAATGCATATATACGTCGATTAATGATGATATTGAAGTGTAAGTCATTCTTAAGATTATTAGACCATAGTTAAGTGCGCACATCACTATTCCTAGGCAATATAGTTTATATATGTAAATTTTTTTAGACAATCTATATAGTGGTTAAAAATTTTTTGTCTTTAATGTATTATATTTTATCAATTATAGTTAACGTGGACTCACCATATAATTTTGACTGTGGTCGTCATAATTTTAATACGCTTGGTTGATTGATTGTATATGTATATAGACCATAGATTACTTTACTTTCTCACATGAACTAATATGTGGCGCTTAATAATTTAAATTATTAATTTTGAGTTTAATATAAAGAGGAGCTCTAATAATATATATTTATTTACCAACAGGATAATACAATCTCAGTTCCTATTTTTTGCTTGAGATTTATTCTATAATTACGCGTATCAAATTAGTAACTAAAATAATAATTATTTATACTTAAATTAGGATGATTATAGTTGGTCACTTACTATAGAATATTTATGAAGATTTATACCTTACTTTCTATAGCTATCTGCACTTCTCATGCATATTTTATAAATTAGTTGTTAATTTGACATTTTAAGTACTTTTCCTTTGTAGAAATTTTTTCTTTGACTTTTGGATTGTGTAATCACTATATCAATATTCTAGCGTAGAAAGGACCTCACTCTAAATGGCTTCAAGCCAATGTTTGAGTTGAACTGAAGTATATATACTATTGCTACTATGTGTATATATTTTTTTTAAAAAACCATGATAATATTTTTTAAACAGAAGAGAATATTCTAAATTCTGATATTATAAAAACTAAATATAACCAATTGAGTGATTAACAACAGAGAACTTACATCAGAAAAGCGTGAATAATAAGATAAAGAGGAAATATAATGGCGTTACCAAGAGTACTATCATTAGCAAACTACAATGTAAATTTAATCTATTTTATGGAGCCCAAGTACTAGCTATAAGCATTGAGACTTCCATATATATACTTTATAATTTATAAAAAAGTGTTATGTAATCTTATATAATAAAATTGATTTAATACTAAATAGTGATATCGCTGTAATAATATCGTTATCAGGGAAAATTCTTCATGAACCCATATGTTCTTTACGATATAGAAGGTGTGCACTCCAAATTCCTGTGTCTTTTACAGAGCCAACAACTTTGAATCCGAGCCTCTAAAATTTTGCTCTTACAACAACAAAATTCACTTAGCAGATACAGATATTCTAGATGAGTTATATGCCATATATACAATATAATTGGCCTAGGCAAGTGAGTTGTAATAGCATTTTTCTTGCATATTGTTTGGGGCAAGATTTGATAATGACATTGCATCAAAGAAAAAAGAAATTTTTATATTTAGAGCACATGACGAAATATATCATAATCTTTCTGCTCTAATTTCGCAAGAAAATAATTCTTTATACTTTTAATTTTACTTCTATGGTACAGAGAATGAGCTATAAAATTGAATGAGAATATTAAATAATGTAAATATGAGTAAAACTATAACTACAAGTTAATGTGAATATGAGTCAAACCACAACTAAAAGTTTAATGGACATATTGCAATTAAATTCATATGTAAAATTTCTTTACGAATTGAATGATCACCCATATTTTGAAGACTTTAAGATACTAATAAACATAGTACTAGATTAATGTATTTAT
This sequence comes from Asparagus officinalis, assembly GCF_001876935.1. Classification (NCBI taxonomy): domain Eukaryota; kingdom Viridiplantae; phylum Streptophyta; class Magnoliopsida; order Asparagales; family Asparagaceae; genus Asparagus; species Asparagus officinalis. The sequence continues at coordinate 125,245,754 of NC_033798.1, read as the reverse complement.
AACTCATAAATAGTAGATTATGTGACCATAGCCTGGATTGAAGGAGACAATAACAATATTTCATTTGAGAGAGAGAGATTATTGAGTTGACGATCAATCCCATAAAAAACTTTATTTTCTTTTTTGTTTTTATTCTATTTTTATCAATTTAAATAATCATAATATTTAATCACATGCATTACACGTGCATCTCAACTACTCAAATTAAAAGTGCTCACATTTATATGCGCATGAAATATTCAATTTCAAATGTGTTGTAATCTCGTTGTTGTATCTACATACATCACATATCAAAAGTAAGAATCGAACATGAAACTTAAAAGTAAATAAACAAGAAAAAGAGATAGGGAGAAAGTGATCATGTCATTTTATTCATCTTCATTTCTCCTCAATACATTTTATCTTCCATGGATTACATTATATAGATGTGGAAGAGAATACTAAAAGTCACAAGTAGGTGAAGAGACTTCTGATGAAGCATAATTATGTACCAAAATTGCAAGTGCACAATTTATCAAGTTATAGTATAAAAAATATCGATCCCACGAGGAAGGTGATTTTAAGAGATTATTAGAAATGATTCTTATGTTTTGTGCGTGACAATTAGGAATAAAGAATAAGTGTGAATGTGATGAGTGATTATTGTGAATATATACAAAAGATAATAAATTGAATTTTAGAGGAAAGAATGAAGAATTAAGGAATAAATGAAATCACAAGGCAAGAAGGATGAATGAATAAAATCAAGAAATAAAACCAAGAATGAAAAGAGAATTTTGTAGGCATATAAAATAGGATTTAAAAGAGGTAAGAAATCTAGAATATAATCCACTAACCAATTTCAATTACAAAATATAAACTATTCTCTTTTTATCATATTTCAACTTAGATTTATTAAGCATAGATTATCAAACCATTTAAGGAAAGTGTAACCTATCAAATTATCATCTAAGTTAAAATTACTATTCATGATAAGAACAACAACATGATAATAATCCTAGAATTCATAAGCATAACCTATCAAACCATTTAAGATAAGCATAGATTATCAAATTCTTCTTCTACCGATTAGTTCTCTAGTTGATTATCCTAAACATGAACATTTTAAATGCAAGAGAATAATTCATACAATATAAAAGAAATTAGACTAGTTTCATACAATTCTAAGATTCCTACAAGAATTAAATTCACATCTTAAGAAATAAAAACAAGAAAAAGAACTAATTACAAAAATAAAAAGAAAAGAAAAATCTAAACTATGAACAAGAAATAAATCTAATTACAAAGAAAATAAAAATCTAAACTACAAAATAAATTGCAGAAATTAAATGCAAGAAAAATAAATCTACTCTACAAATTAAAGTGCAAAAAGAAATAAAAAGACAAGAAAATAAATCTACACTACAAGCATGAATTTAAATCTAACTAATAAGCAATAATAAAGAAATTACTAAAAAGAAATAAAAGAGAAAAGAAATGCAAACCTTCAAATTGCTCTTCATCTCCATCCTCATCATTCAACAAAGAGGAGAAAGAACAAATTTAAAGAGGAAAAAATTATTTTTATTAATTGCAACTAAAGTTACAATTTTTGGAAGGCCTTCTCAATTAAGAGTAGCCCTCCTCTCCAAAAGGAGTTTACAAAATTTTCACACCTCTAACCCCTCACTCTCTACCCCTATTTATAGTAATCTTCAATGAATATGAGCCATTGGATTTGTCTTGAGCCCCAAGCAACAATCTCCACCTTTGATTTATTTGATTTTCAAAAGAAAAATGTCGTGGAGGAGGTCGAATACGAGTTCGATCAGACCAAGTTCGAGGAATACCTTTCATCCTCGTCTAGATCAACCTCCCCCCGCAAGTCCAAGAAGTCCAAGTTCTCTTCCAACAGAAAGGTGCGTTGGTACGAAGAAGTTGAAGCTACCAACGACGACCTCATCTCGATTGACGCCAAAGTTGCGTCAGATGAGGCTCCACCAATCTCCAACCAGATCAAGCTGGTTCCAACCAATTCCTCCGTCACCAAAGGAGCGGTGACTCTCTCAAGGAGAGCCCGCCAAAGGCAACGCCAACGCTTGGCCAAACAATTCGCCAAAGCGATGGAGTCCATCGACGGAGTCCGCTACAACGCGGATCTTAAGAACAAGAGAGGCAAACAGCCTCAGCAACAAATGAACGGCGCCCCCTCCAAGTCGCCAACAATGGAATGGATCCGTGTCAAACGGAATCGTTCGACGCTGGAAGAACGCATCCGCAAACGCC
>NC_033798.1:125242052-125242489 GCF_001876935.1 Asparagus officinalis | reverse complement strand
TTTACACTGCAGAAAAATAATTTATAAGCAGTCACAATTTTTCTTTTCTTTTTTCCCCTAAACCTCTTCAATCTGTCCGCATACTCTTGATTAGCTTTATCTGCATAAAAAGATTATATAAGCAATAACAACTCTGCGCTTGTTCTTTCCAAGTATTAGCTTCACATAAGCTTTATATTCGTGTTTTGATAGAGCAGATAACCATGAGGCTGGCTTGTGTTTTGCTAATAATAGTTTTGTTTAGGGATTTTTTAAAACAAAGACCTTTTTTGCTAAATAATTAGCAAAAAAAAAATGTCACTCTTTTTGGCCAACAGTTTTGAAAAACTGGTCATTTGAAACATATGAGACTAGTAGTCCCGTATGTATAGACCATTAATTACCGACTAATAATCACGCCACAAAATCTACGGGACTACTAGTCCCGTAGATTTTGT
>NC_033798.1:125200484-125241052 GCF_001876935.1 Asparagus officinalis | reverse complement strand
ATCAGGCTCAATCTCAAGTTCAGCATTTTGGTCATCGGAAGGAATTGCTTCATCAGAAGGAGTGTTTTGGATGGGAGAAGGGGTTTGATCCGGTGGCATTCTAACTTGATTGTCTATTTGTTTCCCCGATCTCAGAGTGTGAATTGCATTCAGTTGAGCTGGATTGTTGGAACTGGTTCCAGTGTCTTTAGGGTTTGCAACAGGTTGACTAGGGAATTTTCCTTTTTCTCTCTCACTCACGGCAGCGGCTAGTTGCCCAAGTTGGGTTTCTAACCGGGCTATGGCTTGAGTGTTCGAGTTGAGCACTTGGCCGGTGGTTTGCATGAATGAATTTAGAGTGGTGGATGATTGGGTCAACATGTTGGTAGTTTGTGTAGAAGCTTTGATCATAGCTTCTAAACCCTTTTCTAAGACACTTAAACGTTTGTCATGATCGGAATTTGATTAATTTGTGGGCTGGTGAGGATTAGGATGCTGGTTTGAAAAAGGTGGGTTAGAAAAATTGTTCGGTGCATTGAACGGGACAGTGTTTCCCCTAGGGAATTGTTGGTTCGACGCGGGAATGAAGTTTTGGTTTCCATGAGAATTTCCTTGGTTCCAGGCAAAGTTAGGATGATTTCTCCAACCTGGATTGTAGGTTGGAGAAAATGGATCATTTCTAGGACGCTGGAATGCAGCGTTCATCTGTTCTAAAGCATGGTTGTTTCCTAGAAGAGGACATTCCTCTGAAACGTGGGTAGGAGACTGACAGTTATGACATCCCGGGGCAGAAATATGATTGATTTGAGCCGGAGCTCGTTCCTTAACTTCTAAAGCTTCTAACCTCCGCATAATCGTCGCCATCTTTGCTTCAGAAGCAATGTTTGACTCCAGGGAAAAACCACTAGACTTAGACTGGGAAACAGATAAAACCCTGTCATCACAGTTTTCCCACTGCATTGTTTTTTCGGATAGACTCTCTAGGAATTCCCAAGCTTCATCAGCGTTTTTTCTCATAAAATCTCCCTGACACATCGATTCTAAAGATGGTTTTGAAGAATAGTCCAATCCTTCATATATGACTTGGCACAATCGCCATTTTTCTAGACCGTGATGAGGACATTGGATTAAAAGATCTTTAAATCGGTCAAAGTATTTCCAGAATGGCTCTCCCGGGACAGTTTTAAAGTTCTAAATATTGTTCCTAAGCTTTATCGTTTTATGAATAGGGAAAATTTTCTTGAGAAAAACGGTGACAAATTCCTCCCAAGTTGAGATGGAATTTGTCGGTAAGCTGTACAACCATTTTTTAGCTTTGTCCTTTAGAGCAAATGGAATAAATCTAAGCTTAATCGCATCTTCAGTTAATTCTCTCATTTTAATCATAATACATACTTCCTCAAATTCCGAGATAAATATATATGCATCTTCTGTTTCATTACCTAGGAATTTGGGAAGCATGTTAATGAAATGCGGTCTAAGCTCGAAATTTGCTCCATTTACTTCGGGGAGTCTTATGCAAGATGGAATTGCATTTCCGGGCTGATTTGCCATTTCTTGGATTGGTTCAATACGGATTAAGCGATGAAAATTATCCCGAACCCAAAATTGCATACACCAAAACAAATATTTTTTTTAAAGGAAAGAAAGAAAGAAAATTAGTTTTTTTTAAGGAAAGAAAGAAAGAAAATTAGTTTTTTTTAAGGAAAGAAAGAAAGAAAATTAGTTTTTTTTATGAGAAGATAAAGGAAAAGAAAAATCCTAACTAAAACAAATCAAATCAAGGCAATCACTTTTCAATCAACTCTAACTCTAGGGTTTAGCCTAACTCCACTAGACCAGCTCCTAACCAAAAATTCCTACAGTGAAAAGATCAAAGTTTTACCCAGGTAGTTAGCCAGGTAAGGATAGTACTAGAGGGTGATCAAAGATCAATTAAGTACCTCTTTCCTTGCGGAGCGATTTACGCAACCCCTAAACCTTGCCTTAGACACCAACTATTCTGAGAAAACTTAAACCGTTCACTTAAGGATTTCTTGTTCCTTATTGAGCTCGAATCCTTAGGGGCCAACGTCTAATGAGTTTTAGAAGGCTTGGATTTGTGAAGTGAGGAATTAGTGATTTGTGGGCTAAGGAAAGGGTGATGAAATCCCTTACCTTATCTTGATTGGGGTTTTGCCCTTAAGAATGTTTTAAGTGTGTGCCAAATCAAGTGCAACAATCACTTTGGTGAATTCCTACACTATATGAAATGCAACCCTAGAAATTAAAAGCGACTAAAAAGGATGATAAAAAAGAAAATCTTTATATTTTTTAATTATGGTTAACAACAATCAAATGTGAGAAGATGATTCATGTTTGAGTTTATTATCTTGTTAGTTAATATCTAAGTGAAAGATGGATTTTATTATGGTCAACAAAAATAAAATCTTTTTTTTTAAAATCCTAATTGTCTCTAATTGTGAAGCTAGCTAAAGAGGGTGGAATTGAAAACTAGAAAGAAGACTTACCCGAAAGCAATGCTCCAAATTCTTGATCTTCAATCCAAGATTTTCAAGCTCCAAGCGGTTCCTTCACAAGAAAAATACACAAGTTAAAGAATCAAGTTAATAAAATCCTATTTTAGCACCTTCCCCGGCAACGGCGCCAAAAACTTGATGCGACATAATTATGTACCAAAAATTGCAAGTGCACAATTTATCAAGTTATAGTATAAAAAGATATCGATCCCACGAAGAAGGTGATTTTAAGAGATTATTAAACTTGGTTCTTATATTTTGTGCGTGACAATTAGGAATAAAGAATAAGTGTGAATGTGATGAGTGATTGTTGTGAATATTTGCAAAAGATAATAAATTGAATACTTTGGTGAATTCCTACACTATATGAAATGCAACCCTAGAAATTAAAAGCGACTAAAAAGGATGATAAAAAAGAAAATCTTTATATTTTTTAATTATGGTTAACAACAATCAAATGTGAGAAGATGATTCATGTTTGAAATTATTATCTTGTTAGTTAATGTCCAAGTGAAAGATGAATTTTATTATGGTTAACAAAAATAAAATCTTTTTTTTTAAAATTATGGTCAACAAAAATAAAATCTTTTTTTTTTAAATCCTAATTGTCTCTAATTGTGAAGCTAGCTAAAGAGGGTGGAATTGAAAACTAGAAAGAAGACTTACCCGAAAGCAATGCTCCAAATTCTTGATCTTCAATCCAAGATTTTCAAGCTCCAAGCGGTTCCTTCACAAGAAAAATACACAAGTTAAAGAATCAAGTTAATAAAATCCTATTTTAGCACCTTCCCCGGCAACGGCGCCAAAAACTTGATGCGGCATAATTATGTACCAAAATTGCAAGTGCACAATTTATCAAGTTATAGTATAAAAAGATATCGATCCCACGAAGAAGGTGATTTTAAGAGATTATTAAACTTGGTTCTTATATTTTGTGCGTGACAATTAGGAATAAAGAATAAGTGTGATTGTATGAGTGATTGTTTTGATTTATATGCAAGAGGTAATAAATTGAATTTTAGAGGAGAGAAGGAAGAATTAAGGAATAAATGAAATCACAAGGCAAGAAGGATGAATGAATAAAATCAAGAAATAAAACCAAGAATGAAAAGAGAATTTAAGACAGTCAAGATGGAGGATTTAAAAGAGGTAAGAAATATAGAATATAATCCACTAACCAATTTCAATTACAAGATATAAACTATTCTCTTTTTATCATATTTCAACTTAGATTTATTAAGCATAGATTATCAAACCATTTAAGGAAAGTGTAACCTATCAAATTATCATCTAAGTTAAAATCACTATTCATGATAAGAACAACAACATGATAATAATCCTAGAATTCATAAGCATAACCTATCAAACCATTTAAGATAAGCATAGATTATCAAATTCTTCTTCTACCGATTAGTTCTCTAGTTGATTATCCTAAACATGAACATTTTAAGTACAAGAGAATAATTCATACAATATAAAAGAAATTAGACTAGTTTCATACAATTCTAAGATTCCTACAAGAATTAAATTCACATCTTAAGAAATAAAAACAAGAAAAAGAACTAATTACAAAAATAAAAAGAAAAGAAAAATCTAAACTATGAACAAGAAATAAATCTAATTACAAAGAAAATAAAAATCTAAACTACAAAATAAATTGCAGAAATTAAATGCAAGAAAAATAAATCTACTCTACAAATTAAAGTGCAAAAAGAAATAAAAAAGACAAGAAAATAAATCTACACTACAAGCATGAATTTAAATCTAACTAATAAGCAATAATAAAGAAATTACTAAAAAGAAATAAAAGAGAGAAAAAATGCAAACCTTCAATTTGCTCTTCATCTCCATCCTCATCATTCAACAAAGAGGAGAAAGAACAAAATTAAAGAGGGAAAAATTATTTTTATTAATTGCAACTAAAGTTACAATTTTTTTTGGAAGGCCTTCTCAATTGAGAGTAGCCCTCCTCTCCAAAAGGAGTTTACAAAATTTTTCACACACTTAACCCCTCACTCTCTACCCCTATTTATAGTAATCTTCAATGAATATGAGCCATTGGATTTGTCTTGAGCCCCAAGCAACAATCTCCACCTTTGAATTTGTTTTTTGTTCTTCTCTAGCCCAACCATAGGATTTATTTGATTTTTAAAACATCATGTCGGCCCATTTAAATCTCATTTGATCTGCAGGTCCGGTCATGGAGGCTTCAAAAGAAAATCACAAGTCCGCGGCCCATTTAAATCTCATTTGATCTGCAGGTCCGGTCATGGAGGCTTCAAAAGAAAATCACAAGTCCGGTATTCATCTTTGGAGCTTCTGCAGCAAAGAACAAGTCCGGAATTGATGAAACAAAGCTCATTTGATTTTCGGCCCATGTGCAATCAAATCTCCAAATCACTTCTCTTCAGCCCATGTCCGGTCATTTGTTTTTTCGGCCCATGTGCAGATGTCCAAAGTCTTCATTTGATTTTCCAAAAGCAATGAATATCATATCCGGCCCATTTCTCCAAACCAATCTGCAGCAGTGGTCCGGTTCCCATTCATCAAATCCGGCCCACTCATTTATTTGATTTTCAATCAAAATCTCCGGCCCATGAATGATTTCCATTTCATTTTCAAAAATTAGTTCACAAGCCCATATCCGGTCTTTGTTAATTCCAAGCTTCCAAAAAAATGCAGCAGGTCCCTATTTCCCTTGTGTAATCTTTTTTTGCTTTGGGCCTTCACAAATTTGAAAATTTCACTTTGTCTTCTTGAATCATTTCTTCATTTAATCAATGGGTTTTTGTTGAGAGATGGAAAGTTGAGATTTATTCTTCATTAACCTGTAATTAAAGATAAAAAACAATTACTAGTGATATATTTATTCATATAAAATAGATAATGAGCGTATAAAATTATAATAAAATGTGATTATCAACTTCTTCTAGTAATGTCCACATTCATTGTATTTATATTTACAACACTCCCCCTTGGACATTACTACATGATGTCAATGCCTCATTAAAAATCTCGATAGAAAAACCCAGTGGGATAAAAACTAGTCGAGGAAAAGAGTACACGACATTAGTAGATTCTTGTTGCATTAGTTTGTCTCATTAAAAACCTTGTTGTAAAGCGCAAAAATGCTGAGAGATATGCGCGAATACAGCTCAAAAAGGCAAGAAAGACACCAAGTATGCTGTCTCGCACAAGCGAGACATGAGTTTGACTGTGCTCGCCGTGGCGAGACAGTCTTTACATGTCCTCGCTGGCGAGACAAAAGACTATTTTGCTGTCGTCGCCCACAGCTGCGAGACAGTGTCTTTACTGTCCGCTGGCGAGACAGACTTTTACCTATCCGTCGCCGCACGCGAGACAGTCTTTACTGTCTCGGCTGGCGAGACAGACTTTACTGTCTCGCCAGACTGCGAAGACAGTCTTACTGTCTGCGCCCGACGTGAGACAGTCTTTATTGTCCGCCGTGCGAGAAACGTTTTTCAGAATGGTCAAAACCGCCATTTTGTAAGCTTCCCTAACACGGTGGCCACTAACTGTTCAAGAACGTGGGAAACGTTCGTGGGCGAGAATCATCAGTGGATAACTGCCAAATAACGGAGTTTGAAACGTGGGAAGCGTTAAAAATAAAACTGCCTGGACGGTACTATGCCGAGACAAGCGTTTACTGTCTCAGCGGCGCGAGACGCAAACAACTGTCTCGCCTCCTGGCCGAGACGCAAACACTGTCTCGACGGCCGAACAGCAAATGGCCTGTTCGCGCGAGACTGTTTTCTCGCGCAACTGTTCATAGGAGCTAATAAATACCGCCGCCGAAGGCTATTTTTTGATAGAGGCGTGCTGATCCATTTGGAGCCATTCAGAGCAGACAGAAGCAGAGTTCTTGAGCTTACGGCCTTCCTCCTGATATTGAGCTTTGAGCTTGATTTCAAAGAAGAACGACTACTTACTTTGATAAGATATCGTTCAAGTTCTCACTTCGAAAACGAAAGTCAGAACATAACCCCCTCACGATGTCGATCAAGAATATGGTGATTTGGTGGGTCCACGGGGCTAAGCACCCTCCGCACAAGGCAAAGATCCCACGAAGCAGCGACCAAACAACGATCCTTGCGTTGTTTTCCCCAAGAAGTGTAAATTTTCATTTTGTTGTGTAAAAAAGTCTTATAAAAAGGCTATCTCTTTTTTGAATTTATTGTAATCGACTGAAGATATAATGAATTCCATGACAAGAGCAACTTTTGACGCAAACAAGCTGGCGACCACAGTGGGAGCCAACGGTCTCGCTGCCGAGACCGTCGTGTCGCAGCCGATCAAGATTCCAGTTGAATCCATGGTCGAATACGAATTCGACCAAACCAAATTTGAGGAATATCTCTCATCATCCTCTTCAAGATCTTCATCGTCTCGTAAATACATGAGGATCTCACAATTGAGGAAGACCTACATACCAAAGAAGGCACAAAATGAAGACTCTCTCCGGATTGTTGCTAAGGATTTTACTCGTAACACCTCTGCTCACAATGACTCTTATCTAGTTAAAGAGTCATCGAATCAAAGCCCACCGGTACTGACGAAGAGGGCTCGTCAGAGACAGCGTCAGCGCCGTGCTCGCCAAATAGCTAAGGCATTTGAACAAACCGACGGAGTTCGTTATTATGCGGACTTAGAGTCGAGGAAACAACAAGTGGTTTGTTCAACGCAACGACAAACTACTCACGTTTCTGCACAATTCACGACGGAGGAATGGACACTCGTCAGAAGGGCTCGTTCGACCCTCAAAGAACGTATACAAAAGCGTCGTGCAAACGCAGCTCACGTCCGTGCTCTCTCACAACAAAGACGAGAAAGGAGAAAGGAAACGGTGACCAAAGAACCACCGAAACTCTGCCAAGTTTGGATTCCAAAAACTGGAGTTGTGCAAAATCAGCATTCGGAGCCCGTTAAGACTCCATACCCACAAGGGGGTGGTTCTAAACGTACGACTCCTTACATAACCTTGGATCGCTCAAAGACAAAAATAAATTGTCCTGAGAATGCCAACAAGGTTTTACACCCCCAGAAGAAGACGCATTCACCAAATGATATCGTCATACCTGGGAGGTCATGCCAACAGACGATACGATTTTTTGGCAATCATACCGAGGCATCCCACGAAGAGTCTCGGTATTCCACAGTCTTTTCACCGAAATGTCGAAGCTTAAGCCGAGGCATTTCTGCAAGAGAAAATCAGCTGCCCAAGATGATGAATTCCCTGAAGTCACCATCAACGTGGCTGATAAAAGAAAGTCTAAGCGGCATTCAAGTGACTCAAATCCCGACTTTTCTCCGAGAGGAAAAGTCAATCCAAGAATTGCTCAAAGGATGTCTCGACTCCAATTAGGAGCCATCAGACGCAGAGACTACAAAAGAATGCAAGAAGGAATGTCCTCGGAGGATGAATTCTCAGACACTTGTTCAGCCATTGCTTCTGATGATACAATGTCTAGCACAGGACAAACCAGAGAAGTACTCATGATCACATCTGATCAATTTGCTCAAATACTTCAAGAAGCTCTAGCCAAACAACGTGAAGAAATTAGAGCTGAAGTGAAGACAGAAATGGAGTTAGCTATCCAACAAATGAGAGAATTGCTAGCTCAGCGGCCTCAACCCCCTGAGTCCAGTCAAAGAACTGAATCCAGTCGCCACACTCAGAAAGTTATGGATGACAGTGATCCAGAAGTGGATGAAGTCATTATGGCTGATACACCTCCCAATAGCAATAACGCTGGGGGTGGTTTAACACATTCTCCCAATAACGATATTGGGAGTGGTTCAATGACACCTCTTACAGGGGGTGGTCTAACTCATTCTCCTCAACGTCATTCGAATGAAGACATAGACGATGACGGGAAAATGAAAGAGCTTGAAAACAAAATCAATGCTTTGATGACGGCTCAAGAAGTTAAGAAGACGGGTATTCCATGTCCCTATCCAAGGGAATGGGATTCAATACCGTACCCGGCGAAGTTCAATCTGATTAACTTCACACCGTTTGGAAGAGTTTGCCGATTCAGCACTTGATTTATTTCAAGTCTCATTTGGGCATGATCTCTGGAAACGAGGCTTTAATGGTCCGGTCATTCGTTGGCATCCTTCGCGGGCCCACCTTCGATTGGTACCGACGGCTCAAGCCAGGGAGCATCAATTATTGGGATGACATGGAAAGTTTATTCCTCAGTAATTTCTTCGATGATGACACCGAAGTGTCAATCGGAATCCTTTTGGATGAGAAGCAAAAAGACGGAGAGTCAGTTGACAATTTTGTCAAACGTTTCCGTAACAAAACAATTATCAGAATGTGACTGTTTCAAACGAGAAGTCATCCCACGAAAAGTCTCTGTATTATCGAAACCTAAGCCGAGACATTTCCGCAAAAGAAGAGCAGCTGTCCAAAATGATGAATTCCCTGAAGTCACCATCAACGTGGCTGATAGAAGAAAGTCTAAACAGCATTCAAGTGACTCAAATCCCGACTTTTCCCCGAAAGGAAAAGTCAATCCAAGAATTGCTCAAAGGATGTCTCGACTCCAATTAGGAGCTATCAGACGCAGAGACTACAAGAGAATGCAAGAAGGAATGTCCTCGGAGGATGAATTCTCGGACACTTATTCTGCAATCGCTTCTGATGATACAATGTCTAGCACAGGACAAATCAGAGAAGTATTCACAATCACTGCTGATCAGTTCACTCAAATACTTCAGGAAGCTCTAGCCAAACAACGTGAAGAAATTAGAGCTGAAGTGAAGACAGAAATGAAGTTGGCTATCCAACAAATGAGAGAACTGTTAACTCAACAGCCTCAACCTCCTGAGTCCAATCAGCGATTTGAATCCAGCCACCACACTCGGAATGTTGTAGATGACAGTGATCCAGAGGTGGATGAAGTCATTATGGCTGATACACCTCCCAATGGCAATAACGCTGGGGGTGGTTTAACGGATCCTCCCAATAACGATATTGGGGGTGGTTCAATAGCACCTCTCACTGGGGGTGGTCCAATTATCTTTACTCGACATCATTCAGAAAGAAATGAAGACGATGACGGGAAAATGCAAAAACTTGAAGACAAAATCAATGCTTTGATGACGGCTCAAGAAGTTAAGAAGACGGGTATTCCATGTCCTTATCCGAGGGAATGGGATTCAATCCCATACCCGACCAAATTCAATCTGATTAACTTCACACCGTTTGAGGGGAAGAGCTCGCCTATTCAACACTTGATTTATTTCAAGTCTCATTTGGGCATGATCTCTGGAAACGAGGCTTTAATGGTCCGGTCATTCGTTGGCACCCTTCGCGGACCTGCCTTCGATTGGTACCGACGGCTCAAGCCAGGGAGCATCAATTGCTGGGATGACATGGAAAGTTTATTCCTCAGTAATTTCTTCGATGATGACACCGAAGTGTCAATCGGAACCCTTTTGGATGAGAAGCAAAAAGACGGAGAGTCAGTTGACAATTTTGTCAAACGTTTCCGTAACAAAACAATGAATTGCAGAGATCCTATTACAGAAGAGTTCATCCTGCAAACATGCCACAATAACCTCTCCATCGATATCCTGGAAGCTCTGGGGGTCGTGCCATCCATAACTTGGAAGGAGTTAAAATCTCGGGGTGAACAAGCTGAACACTTTCTTAAAAGAAAGAAAGCTGAGAGAGGCCAACCAATGACATTTGCAATCGTTGAGAATGCGACTCTCGATCCGAGGTTTCAAAAGGAATATTCTTTCGAAGATGATGAAACTCCAGCCATATTGGAATACCTCCTCGCTAATGACAAAATCGAGCTACCACCTATTAAAGATCAGGATGGAGCTAAGAGGATTACGGATCCAAACTACTGTGCGTACCACAGAAGGGTTCTTCATCCCACCGAGATTTGCTTTGGACTCAAAAACAAGATCCAAGCCCTAATTGACTCCGGCGTCATAACGACGAAAGAAGTCGAGTAAAGACGACCATACAACTCCAGTGGGTGCACGAGTATAAACTGTTTCCCCACACTCCAAAGAGTATATGAGTATAAACTGCTTCTCGATTATCCAACTGAGTACAATGTTAAACCCGGTTTCGCAAAGGAAGCTGGGGGTGGATGATTTATATAACGGGAAGTTCCTGGAGAATCTTATATTCTTAAGGATAACCCGAACATGCGACTGAGGATAACGTACTCCTCGTTACACCCAGTTTTGCAAAGGAAGCTGGGGGTGGATAATTCATGTAACGGGAAGTTCCCGGAAGAATGTTGAATATAATATTCTTAGGGATAACCCCGATCATTATGAACAAAGTGATAAACATTAAACTCCTACTATGACTTCCGAATACTCTTTTGCTGAGATGAGATTCGATCACCTCTTTAGATCAATCTTCCCTCACAAAATTCCCATTTTGGTCAAACCTTTAAACAGTTAGGATCAAAGCCAAAATCTCCTCTCGATTCGTTCCATGAACGAGAGGTCCACAAATTGAACGATCAAACCTTTAAACAGTTAGGATCGTCTCAAACTCTCACTTGGTCAAACCTTACTATAGTTAGGACCACAGCCAAAATCTTCTTTTGATTCATTTTACGAACGAAAGGTCCAGCTTTGAATTGGATAATCAAACCTTATGACAGTTAGGATTATTCAAACCAATCCAGATTCTCTAAGTGGAGATCCCACTTCGAGTTTCCTTTGCACCAGGAGATAGAATATAAAATTCTTCCTCTCCGATTCCGGGTTCATCTCTACCAACAAAAAAGAGACCACGGAGATAGAATATAAAATTCTTCCTCTCCGATTCCGGGTTTATCTCTACCAACAAAAAAGAGACCATATTACTCCAATAGGTACACGAGTCTAAACTGTTTCCCTAATCTCAACAGGAAGTTTCTGGAGAATATCACTAGTCTAAACTGTATTCCTCCCCTCAACAGGAAGTTTCTGGAGAATATTACTCAGAATATTCTTAAGAATAACATGGCTACCTCCCAACGGGTATATGAGGTTAAACTATTTCCCGAATACTCCAATAGGTACACGAGTCTAAACTGTTTCCTTACCCTCAACAGGAAGTTTTTGGAGAATATCACTTAAAATATTCTTAAGAATAACCTGGCTACCTCCCAACGGGTATACGAGGTTAAACCATTTCCTGAGAACTCAAAAAATATATGAGTATAAACTGTGTTCCTATGAAGACTGATACGATGATTAACAATGCGGAATCAATTTGATGATAAAAGCTGAATTCATAAGTACAAACTCCAGCTTCAATTCAAGATCTCGACAACGGTCAAGCGATGAACGTCATGCCGAAAGAATCTTAGCTATTCTACAAAGCACCGAATAGACTGAGAGACAAAGAGATCAAGTGTTGAAGCCATCATAAGTAAGACCTATCTTATCCAAAGCATCCCAGAACTCCTCTATAAAAGATTGAGTCTGGAATACTTTGGAGGGGGTATCTGTAGACGTCAAAAAATACTGAGAGATATCCGAATACAGCTCAAAAAGGCAGAAGAACACAAGTATGGGCTGTCTCGCACGCGAGACAGATTTGACTGTCTCGCCGTGCGAGATAGTATTTACTGTCTCGCTGGCGAAACTTCCCAACATGTGGCCACTAACTGTTCAAGAACGTGGGAAACGTCGTGGGCGAGAATCACGTGGATAACTGCCAAAATAACGGAGTTTGAAACGTGGGAAGGCAGTTAAAACGAAAACTGCCTGACGGTTACTGTTTCCGAGACAGCATTTACTGTCTCGCGGGCCGAGACAGCAAACACTGTCTCGACGGCCGAGACAGCAAATGCTGTCTCGCGAGACTGTTTTCCGCCAACTGTTCATAGGGGCTATAAATACCCCCTGAAGGCCATTTTTTGAAGGGGCTGATCATTTGGAGCACTTCAGAGCAGACAGAGCAGAGTTCTTGAGCTTACGGTCATTCCTTGATATTCGAGCTTTGACTTGATTTCAAGAAGAACGACTATCTTACTTTGATAAGATATCGTTTCAAGTTCTCACTTCGATAAACGAAGTCAGAATCATAAACCCCTCACGATTCGATCAGAATCTGTGATTTGGTGGTCCACGGGCTAACGCACCCCCGGCACAGGCAAAGATCCCACGCAAGCAGCGATCCAAACAACGATCCTGCGTTTGTTTCCCAAGAGTTGTAATTTTCATTTTGTTGTGTAAAAGAAGTCTTATAAAAAGGCTATCTCTTTTTTGAATTTATTGAAATCGACTGAAGATATAATAAATTCCATGACAAGAGCAACTTTTGACGCAAACACCTTTAACTAAGAAAACCCTGTGGGACAAAACTTAGTAAAGGGAAAAAGAGTACAACTATAGATATTCGGGATCCAAACTTGTGTTGCATTAGTTGCCTCATTAAAAACCTTTAGCTAAGAAAACCCTATGGGACAAAACTTAGCAAAAAGAAAAAAGAGTACAACTATAGTCCTTCAAGGCATAATTTTCGGGATTACGTTAAAAATTCGCTCCCCCTGATAATGACAATCTTCTGAGTCTATGCTAAGAAAAACCCAGTGGGACAAAACTTAGCAAAAGGGGCAAATTATGATAATAGACCTTCAGGGCCCAATCTTCAGGATTGTTCTTTAAGAATTTGCTCCCCCTGAAGAAGATAGTCTATCAAGTCTATGCATATTGTGAACATATTTCTCATAAGTTGATATAGGCAGAGATTTAGTGAACAAATCTGCAAGATTGTCACTTGAGCGAACTTTTTCGATGGTGATTTTGCCATTCTTTTGGAGCTCATGTGGATAAAAGAATTTTGGCTCAATATGTTTTGTCATGGTATAAAGGACACTGGAGGTAATATCGTTTTTTACTAGACCACATGAGCCACGAATGTGTCGTATCAACGATCTTAACCATACACATTCTCGTGAGGCCTCATATAAAGCGATAATCTCTGAGTGGTTAGAAGAAGTAGTCACCATGGTCTGCTTAACAGACCTCCAAGAAATAGCAGTACCACCACAGAGAAAGACATAACCAGTCTGGGATCTAGCATTATGGGGATCAGACATGTAGCCAGCGTCCGAATAGCCCACCAATGTCATATCTTGGTTTTTTTTATAGAATAGTCCAAGATCTTTTGTACCTTGAAGATTAATAGCCCACCAATGTCATATCTTGGTTTTTTTTATAGAATAGTCCAAGATCTTTTGTACCTTGAAGATAGCGAAGGAAATGTTTAACGACATTCCATTGCCTCCTTGTAGGATAAGCACTATACCTTGCTAGCAAGTTCACCGCAAATGCAATATAAGGCCTGGTGCAATTTGCGAGATAAAGAAGTGCTCCAATGGTGCTCAGATAGGGAACTTCTGGCCCTAACATTTCTTCATTATCTTCTTTGGGTCTAAATGGGTCTTTATCCACTTCGAGGGACCGAACGACCATTGGTGTGCTAAGTGGATGAGATTTATCCATATAAAATCTTTCCAAAACCTTTTTCACATAGGTTGACTGGTGTAGAAAAATTCCTTCTGGGAAAATGTTCGATCTGCAGGCCGAGACAAAACTTGGTTTTTCTCAAGTCCTTCATTTCAAACTCCGTCTTTAGGCATGAGCTAGCTTCTGTAAGCTCCTTGTGCGTTCCAATAACATTTATATCATCAATATAGACTGATATAATACAAAAGCCATTTTCGAATTTCTTTATAAACACACAAGGACAGACATCATTATTTGCATATCTCCTCTTCAGGAGGAACTCACTCAGTCGGTTATACCACATTCTACCCGGCTGTTTCAAGTCGTATAACGACCTTTATAATTTAATGCTATACATGTTGCGATTCTTGTTTTTTCTTAATTCAGGAATTTTAAGTCCATCAGGGACTTTCATATAAAAATATTAGCGTCTAATGACTCATATTAAAATGTGGTCATGACGTACATATACTGCATATATAAATTCATAGTTTCTGCCATATGAATTAACTTGCGGAACGTAATACAATCACTAATAGGAGAATATTTTACATCTAAATCGATGTCGGGTCTCTGCGTGAACCCATTTATCTATGAATCTCGCTTTATATCTCACCACCTTACAATTTTATTTATTTTTCTTACGAAGACCCATATATATATCCTGCAGGGATATATGAACTACAGGTTCAAATACTTTAGCGAGTTCAGCTCAGCCTCAATTGCCACTTTCCATCTCACCTAGTCCGAATGCTTCAAGCACTCTACTACCGACTTAGGTTCTGGATCCAGATTATTTTCAGAGATAGTAAGAGCAACTGTAGAGGCAACTATGTTGTCGACAACTTTTATATTTATATTATATATTTCTCATTTTTCACAAATTCGTGGCCACTTTAATTCTTATTTTATGTCAACCAAATCCTCGCCATTTCCCTTAACGTTTGGATTTGGCCGTTCCGCATCTCCAGTATTGTGATTATCAAGTGCACGTGCAATTTACTGGAGATTTCGTCTTCAGGACAAGCCTCTTCCGGAGGTTATGGGAGTGACTGTCTTTCTATATATAATTTAGTTTGCCGCAGACTTTTATCTTTTACACTAACATGTTTTATATGCTTCTGGCACAATATGCTTCTGGCATACCAAATAATCAATGATATATTTAACATGAATATGGGGCTTAGTCACTCTTTTCTTGGCAGATTATCATGTAAACTTCTGGTTCAGTTTGACTAGTACGTGGATATAAATATTGAAGATCATTTTCACTAATGGAATTTCTTGACATTATTTTGTATTTTGGGCACTAATCTCCCCCTAATGTCGAGAATTGATCTTCAATAAAAATACAGTCAGCGTACTAAATTATAAATTGATCCCCTAATATGGGCCATAGGTACTAAATTATTGACGGAGTTTCATAAATAATGTATGTACCTTCACTGAGGTCCCATAGAGGTACGCTATGGTGGTGATATAGAAACATGGACTGCAAATAAAGAATACACAGATGAGAAATGTTTTGCTTCTTCACCACGTATTAGATAAAGGGGGAAAATTATGATATGCAGTTGGTCGGATTTGGTTTGAATGCCCCCATTTAATTTAAGAAAGTCCGACAAATCATATTTTGCCCAAGATGACCCAATCGCTCATGCCAGAATTTAAAAGAATTTGGGTCCCTAAATCTCAAACTTATCGCAACATGGTGTATTTTAGGTCAGATAAATTCTAAAATATACACATATGAATAAAAACCACATAGGTTCACAAGAGTTTAAAGCAAAATCAAGATAAATTAAAATTGTCTGACAAATGTATATAATCCAAATATAGAGAAACCAAATAGTTCGATAAAATCCATTACCTTCCCCTCGTCCAAGCTTATGAATATTAGTTTGAATTATGACATGTGCTTCATGCACTACGACTGAACCAATTAAACTTGCATTATGGTTTCTCACAACAGCTGGTTGTATTTTTAACAACTACTAATGCAATGATTAGTTCATAATGCTTAATATAATTTTTAGTTGTACTATTATAAGAGTACAATGTTACTTGTTGAATTGTATTCAGTCGAGGGTTTAAAATCCAAAAATGGCTACATGATAAGATCTTCTACTATGTTCATAGACTCCCTCTTGTCCACGCGTATAAGTAATTTTCTGAATTGTAGCATGTGCTACAAACACAAATCGTAAGCCAACTAGTCTGACATTGTGATTTCTAATCATCAATTGATTATGCTTATCTGCGACTACTAATCAATTCAGAATGCTCAGTGCAATTCTTGGTCATGTACTGCTGCTGGAGTACAATATATTATTTGCGGGGAATAGGGAAAAGAATTTTTCGATCAAATTATTGGCTTCCATAGATCAAAGTGATCCTTCAGGGATTGCCCAGAAAAGTGAATACTTTTTCACGTCTTAGAAAATTTTAAAGTGTTTGCCTTCTGGGCAAATATACTTAAAGAATCCAGAGATATAATCGTGCAAAAATCACAAGGGTGTCAGTAAAAATGAACGTTCAAGGCCAAAGACAAGTAATAATTACTATCATATATCACAGTGCACTAATCATGGTGACGAAAGATTAGTGCATGAGAAATTAGAAATATTCACATTTTAATAAGATCACACATAATCGCCAAAATCATCATAAACTCAAGCAAGCAAATAGAATAAAAGCAAAAACATCAAATTGATATATTATGACAATTTTTCATGATTGATGCTCTGTATGAACTTCTGCATATAATCATTTGTCTTTTGGTAAAAGTTCACTTTATTTGTAAAGCTAACATACACAATTAATGATCTATATAGTAAAACATTATATCAATACCACATGTCTGTGACAGAGGAGGTACATTCCATATGATTTATATACAGACTCATGGATTCATCAAAAGAATAAAGAAACTTATTGGTGACAACTAGCTGTGTGCATGTGTGTATTTTTCTTTAATGATATTTAATTAAAATCAAAATTTAGACTCCTATATTAATGACTTTATGCTGCATCAAATTCAGCAATGAACAGAACACTAAGTGCTTGTGCCCCATCTTGATTTATCCCTTTTTGTATTTAGTAGGAGATCCGCTATTAACCAAACAAACATTATGGTTATGCTTACCAAATGCATGCGATAGACCAATCATCCTTTAATGATTCCATGTAAGTATTATCTGATCCATATGGTTATTTTCAAAAAGATGAAGAAAGCTACAAATACGTAGGATCATGGTGTCTATGAATTGCTAATATATCTCCCAGTGGTTGCTCAAGTTTCAATATCTATTTGCGGTTGTGATGCATAATCATTCAGGTTAACCTTAGATGATACTTGTAAACTTTTAGCTAGTAGAAGGTCCTGCGTTGTTTGTTACAGTGAGCATAGTATAACAAACAGGTTCAAATCTTACTTGTTGGACTCATTCTCAAGAAATTTGTGTTGTCAGCAAGGTTACCATATAATTGGCACGAGGCTTGCATACAAGTTAAGCCTTACTATCAGAGAAAACATAGTAAATTAGTAACGAACTATATTGTTGCTTGAACCAGATAAAATAGGGTAAATGCTATATCAAGATAGTAAAATGCATTTGTACAAGCATTTACAAGATAATTTTTAACCTGATAACGTGTTCTTTATTTTCTGTCCGTAATGTTGATATGAAATGGGAAAAATGGAAACAGATGGAGAGACAAGATAGAAGCAATAATATGGTCAACAAAGTTGTCAAAATGCTCATTTTCTAAGCGTCAAAAGTTGGATTTACTTGAAAACCTAGCTAACCTATATCCTAGTTATATTTTTAAAAACAAACGTGGATCCAAACATATGCAACACTACTGGACATAACACAACCGATTAAGAGACACACAACATGAAAAGAAAAATTTCATATAAACAGAATCATCATGTTAAGAAATGTAATGTCCAATTCATGTTTGACACAAAAATGGTTTTATAGACATATTATCTGCTACTTATTAATATTCCAAAAATACAATGTTTAGAACCAAATTTACGCTTGATACTATGTAAATAGACAAAGGCCGAATGTATTATTACCTTGCAGAAAATGTACACCTAAAAATCTATTACTACGAACCGATGATCACGAACCGGCTAGAGCCACTCGTGCGGATAACGTGTTGTAATCCCGTTGTTGTATCTACATACATCACATATCAAAAGTAAGAACCGAACATGAAATGTAAAAGTAAATAAACAAGAAAAAGAGATAGGGGGAGAAAGTGATCATCTCATTTTATTCATCTTCATTTCTCCTCAATACATTTTATCTTCCATGGATTAATTTTATTCATCTTCATTTCTCCTCAATACATTTTATCTTCCATGGATTACATTATATAGATGTGGAAGAGAATACTAAAAGTCACAAGTAGGTGAAGAGTCTTCTTCTAGTAATGTCCACATTCATTGTATTTATATTTACAAAAAAATGCGAATTCATTTTTTATTTTTCAAAGTCGTTCAAATCTGAGTTTACATACGTCAACTATCCGTCGGTGTAATTTTAGAAGTATCTGCTATTTAGAAGTTTTTTTTAAAAAATTTTTACTTGAAGATATGTGCATAGTGTATACGTGATGTAATATGATGATGTGATTGTAATAAATTAGGTTTTTTTTATATTAGTCCCTTACGTCTTCCGTACTTTGGAATGAGTCCCACGGGTAATGCTATTTTGCTATTACATCCCCCAATCCATAAGATATTTTGAATATAGTCCATCAAATCATAAAATTGCTATTAGATCTTCCAATTCTTAAACTATTTTCAAGTTAGTCCCTCAAGTCAATAGTAGAACTAGCAATTAAAGGGATTAGTTTGAAGCAACTTATGAGAATTGTGTGACCTAATAAAAGTTTGGATGATTTGAGAGACTAACTTCTCTCTAACTGATACTTTTACTCTTTGATTGGAGGAATTAGTTTCAAAATAACTTAAGAATTAGGGATGTAATAGCACTTTTAATTATTTAAGGGACTATATTCAAAATTCCTTATGAATTAAGATACCTTATACAAAGGTCCATGATTTGAGGGACTGTCAAAATAAAGTGTGTCCGGAAGATTTAATGGACTAGTATCCAAAACCCCAATAAATTAAGAAGGATTGATTTTATACTTTAAACTCATTAATAAAACATGATTTTCACAAATTTTGTTAGTAAATTAGGGTTCTTTTGTAAGTTAGTCCTTCGATCTTCATATTTTAGACTTACTTCCTAAAATAATGCAATTTGCTATTTACGACTCTCTATTCATAAGATGTTTTGACTTAGTCCCTTAAATGAATAGTAGAACTAGCAATTAAAGCGATCAGTTTAAAACAATTTATTAGAATTGTGTGACCTAATAGAAGTTTAGATGATTAGAGGGACTAATTTTTGTCTAATTTCATTGGAGGGGCTAATTTCAAAATAACTTAGGAATTAGGGGATGCAATAGCAATTTCAGTGATTTAAGGGACTAATTCATAAAAACTCACGAATGAGAGACCTAAGAGCAATTTCCGTGGTTTGAGGGACTAACTCAGAATATGGAAGATATAAGGGACTAATTTCAAAATATGGAACTATTACTTAACGCATGCGTTTTGGGTATTAGCTGGAAGAAACCGCGCTCCGGTTAAACTCCTACCCAAACTAACTTTATTTAACTTCGATCTCAATCGCCTGCACGTGCCTCACACCTGTCATCTGTGTGCGAGCGACCGAGGACAGTTCGTTGGCTTTACTGCGCGCCGACGAATCTTCGATAATTCCTTCTCTCCTTTTTCTCGCCCCCTCAAAATTTTCTCCGATCAAAATCCAATCAAACCCTAGAAAAAGAAGAAGAGAAGAAGAAATCGGAGATGAAAAGAGCTAGCCCGCCCAAGCACCGCCACGACGGCACCTCGCCGCTCCCCTTGGGGATGGATTGGAGCCCGCCGCCTAAGAAATGGGTACCTCTTTCGTTTTTTTCTTGATCTACGATTTTAGATTTGTAAACTGTGCTGAATTTTGGCTGATTCATAGTTTTTTTTTGTGAAAATTTGGTACTTATGTTTGCGATCTTGGACGATCGTGGACCGTGTAGCTAATCCTAGGGTTTGGATCGCGTGTTTTGTGGATGATCGATCTGAAATTTTCTACTCTAGGATCGCAATTGTGGCTCGCGATCTAACTCGAGTTACTGAGCAATTTTACTGATTTTAGATATGTTGCTTGAGCTGAATTTTATCCGTGATATGTTTCCTGCTTAAATTTTCGATCCTGGATGATCCTAGGTCCTGTAGTCTATCCTAGTGTTTGGATCGTGTGCCTTGTTGGATGATCGATCTGCAATTTTTTCTTCTTTTAGACTGCAATCGTGCCTTGTGATCTAACTCAAGTTACCGAGGACTTATACTCTGTTGATTAGAGAGGAATCTGGTTCCAGATCTATGGATTACTTTAGGTTTTGGATTTTTGATTAGCTATCCAGGTAATTGATGAAAGATCCAGAGATCAAGTTGGCCAAGTTATGAATCAGAAGATTCTAATTAGACTTTACCAGATAATTTTGAACTTGCTGTAGGGTGTATAGACTATCCTCTACATCAAACTTAACCGCTCTCATCTCCACATACTTGATGTAATCCCTGGCAATGCACATCTCCTATAGTTCGCTGTTCAGGTCTTTACAAGGCACCTATTCTTTTATGATTATTTGCAATGTTGACCTAATGGAAAGCCATGTTCACAGAGAGGATTGGATCTTAATTACTTTCAGAGAACCTAGTCTACATCTTACATGCCAACTCCACGATCTTCTATTCTCATTTAATTTTGTAGGTATTATTGTTACAGTTCCCATGGATATTTAAAAATAATACATTTTGCCTTATTCTGGAATTACTTTACTAGCATTGGTTAAAATTTTTGATTTTGTAACTCAATGGTTGTTTACATCTTATTCTTGAATTTTATAATTGGTAATCCACACTTCAACAGCTTCCAAGTTGCACTTTTTGTTTGATTCTCAAGTTGGGTTGCAATTATCAATCTTGCCTATATATCTTATCAAACCTAAGCAGTTTCTGTTGGTCACTTGAATGATATGCACATGTGATGTAGGAGGGGAGAAACACTGTGTGGCCACATGATCCACGGACAGGTTGGAGTTATTGTGTTATGGTTCCTTCCTGGGTTGTCCAAACCAAATCAAAAGCGTCTACTGACAGCTTGTTGAATCCTATCATTGTAAGATTTATTTTGGCTTTTTTCCCTCTCTCATCATGTTGACATGAAAATTGTTTTAATATCCATTAAACATTTTCTGACATATATCTGAAATTAAAAATGCTCCCTTTGTGGAGGAGCTAAAGCAACAGTGGGTTTACAAGTTAAATTGGGTGAATTTTGTTACTTGCAAAATTGCACGTTCTCTATTCACTCTTTTTATATCTTTAGTTAACTTTCTTTACTCTGTACGTTAGTTCTTCCCGTTGTAGCATGAGCATGAATACATGATATGAGTATGATACGACATGAAACATGAATGCACAAACTTTTAGAACATTTACACTAGTTAAATACACATGGACATGAAACAATACATTATGACTACACAAGTAAAGAGATTATCTCAGATTCTAAATTTAGGATACCAATACGTCATGGATAGAGCAAAAATAAAGTTGTACAAGCGTCTTTATTGATTATTTGAACAATCCTAAAGCTGGAAACTTGTATAAGTACAACGCATTTGAAATAAATTAAATTGTTAGTCATCACTCAATTGGTTTTTTTAAAATTACTTTCTAGTGTTGGTTACATGTATGGTAATCTAGAATATTTGCAAATTTAGGACAAGGTGAAAAGAAGTATCTAACACATATACGATATATCTATCAAGTGTCCAGCTATCGGATTCATGTATATTATGACTACAAAGTATTGGAGCTATAGGTTCTTCCATATTGTTATGTATTAATGAAATATCTTGTTAGATGATCTGGTCAAGCTACATCTAGCATTGGATGGCTCAAAAGAGTTGAAGGTCTTTGGTTCAATTCTGTACCTATTCTTAGGTATCAAGTGTTGAAGGCTATGTTACCCGGCTGCTCCTATCATGAAGCCGTACTTGTACCTGACACATTTCCATACCCAAACTTCATGGAAACTCCTTGGATACATGCATACACTTATTCGGACATGTATTCAATTATATGATATATGTTTTAATATAAAACACTTACATACACTTCTTGCTACATTTCATATCCATTTTTTGAAACTCGTTAGACATGGTTTAGGTTTGTTTCAGCCCATATGCAAGTTTAAAATTATGAGTTGAAAGTCGTTTGCGTGTCTAGTTAAAAAACGAGCAGCTTCCCATTTATAATCATCCACATAATAAAAGAAACCTAAGAATGTGGTAGGAATCTTAATTCTAATAATAAGCAACTTGAAAATAATAATGATCACATGTAAATTATTAATTTCAATATATATATGTAGTCATGTCCCCGTACTCCATATTTTAAAAATATGCCGTCTCCTGTACCCATCGCAACCATGCCGGTACCCATACCCATTTCTGTGCAACTTAGGTTGAATGTATTTGCTTTAATTCTTCGAACTTTTGTCTGCTACTGGTCAGATATGACACGGATGATCAAAATCAGGGACCTACTCCAGTTACTCGACCCATGCATTTTAGCAAGGGGTTTCTTGCTTCCTCTTTCTTCCTTATATTGCTGCTTATATCGTACATACTGCTCAGGTAGCAGATATGCAGAGATAACTAATACTGTTTTTCCAGCTATTACTCCAACTTGATGGCAAAGTGGGGAATTAAAAGTAATACTAGGTCTTTTGTGACTTCAACGTTTAGCCTTTATTGCGACTGACAACAAGTTTTAACAGAAGTAGCCGTTATGATTGTACAATAAGCTTTAAGCGCAACCTGCTATTCTTCCATAGTAGTCATCTTTCAGAGAACCAGAGTGCTGAGGTAGTATATATGCGGGACATGGACAAAGATCAAAAAAATGTATATGAATTATCTCAGTACACCTTTGCATTTTCTGGTTCTACTCATTTCCGCCTGATCTCCATTCACCCTCTAAGGAGGCCCCGTGTTTAGGTCTAAGAGCTGAATGGCCAAGGCCCTGCTAGTTTCATAATTTAAGAGAATGTATTACTATTATTTAAAAGAATTCAGGCTTTTGGTCATGTGAGCGTCATTTTTAAGAAATTAAACATGCCCTGAAAAGTTAAGAGTACTTCAAGTTTGATGTGAAGGACATACATAGAAAAACCCATTAAAAAATCCTAACAAACTTCCTTAACAATTCCCCATTCCCACTTCCTTCTCATATTACAGATTACCAAATCCCTCAACAACCTTCACTTAAATTTCCACTACTTCTGTGTGTGGCGTGCATTAGAATACTAGTGTCAGTAAAGCAAAGCAATGAGTAGCTACAAGACACTGCAGAGAGAAGGACTCCTCTTGATTTTTCTTTCGAAAGTTGACAATGCATGAGCTGCACTCATACATGTTAGGGTGTTATATCATCATGGTCTTGCTTCTATCTGTAACTGTGTATTTCCTTTTAAATAATTCAATACAAACATCTGAAGGATGAGATTAAAACGTTTTTTTGGAGTGTCATCATGGTTACAGTCTATAATCAGTAGGGATTGGTGATGCATTAACCTGTATGATTCAGCATATATTGTGTTTGTATGCACTGATTGTGCTTGCTACAGTCACAACTTTTTAAGAACCTCTGGTAATCTATGTAGCACGGACACGGATCCGACACGGCCATCCGACACGCCGACACGAGGCAAATCCTAAAAAATACATAGGATACGTGTGTTCGACACGTGTGTCCGACACGGACACGACACGGCACGGCTTCATGTTATGCGTGTCCGTGCTTCATAGCTGGTAATCTTTGGCGTTTCTTGCATTTGAAAATTCTGCAACTTCAGCATTTAGTAGGGGTCCTAAATAAGATCAGAATCACATAACATCACATATGATGTTATGGATCTTGTGAGAGATTTCAATATTTCAAGCATATGTCACCTTAAGTGGACATACAGCAACATAGGGTGGTCACTTTTGACTTTTGAGCAAATCATTCTATCTTGTTCTTTGTAGATTGGGTATAATTTATGCTTGCAATTTAAAATGTATCCTTTTTAGAGATGTGATTGCTTATCAGTTTTTCCTTTCATTTAAGATTTATATCTGTGAAAGTTCCTTGCACAATGCGAGTTGGTCCTGCATTTGACAGCTTATTTGAATTTGGAGTTTAATAATAATAATAATAATAATTCTATCTCCTCCTTTATATTCTTTAACATCATTAAAAGACAGTTTTACAGGATTCAAGTTGGTATACAATCGCCAGAAGGGGTTAGCTACATCCATGGAATACTTCATAGGTTCAGTGATTTCTTGGAATTATACTCTTCTGTAAGTTCAAATTCACTCAATATCTTATATTTAGCTCATAATGTGCTTTTGTTCTCCATCTAATCTGCGTCATCACTACTTATTAGTAAATGTCGTAAGCGGTAGCCCTGAGTATGCTATACATGACAAAGAAGTAGTTTTTGATTGGTTAATGAGTCGGATGCAGAGTTGTAATTAATACAACTGAATGTTGGGCTCATTTTACATTAATTTTTTTTCAATTTGGAAGTTAGCATTTTTTGCTATAAGATGCATACCATTCTAGGAAAGTAATTGGTTGCTGTTTCTTAACCATGCCAAAGCATTCAACAGGAATATTAGATTTAATACTCTATGTTTTTGTGTTTATATCTTCGAGTTTTCTGTCATTTTTTTTAACAGTTATATTCTTTTTGTAGCTTAAGAGAGCATTTCCAAAGAAGGACATCCCCCCAGCTCCACCGAAGCATACTTTGCTGAGAATAAACTCCAGTAGGCTACTCCTCGAGGAGGTTTGCTGATGCTCAACCTAAATTTTTCTATACTATTATTAGGCTTTGAAAATAAACGTACTTCTACTCTGCAGTTATGGTTTTTGATGATATCAGTTGCAGTCTAATTTTCTTGGTTACTTCCATTCTGTGCAGCTCAACCTGAATTCAGATTTTTTTTAATAACTTACTTCCTGGATAATTTCATACAGTTTTAACATGGATATTCTGTTAACCATGTCTATGAATAATTCAAAATGTTTAAATGATTTAATGTGCTTCAGTTTCTGTATGGCACAAGCTTTGTGTTTAGGCACAATTTGGAATATTCTTAACATAGGAAACGGGTTCCACATCTTCAAAGTAGATTAATAGATAGAGACCTTAGTTGCTCATACTAAGCTTAAAGCTTGTAAACACCCTTTTGTTTAATTGAAATATTATCATACTGTTGTCCATAAACATAAGCATAGCCTTTGTAACCATCGATCCTTGATAACTTTTTTCAATATACACTTTAATCTACCACTACATCCATATCCTTATGTGAGCATTTATACATCACAAATTGAAATGGCCACCAGGAATACATTAGACATATTGTTTTCTTTGCAGATCATTATATTTCATCATTTATTAGATCAAAATTTCCTGGATGTGAAATATCACAAAGGACACTGCAAACTAACTGCAAAAAAACATTTGTAATATTTCTTAACCTATGATTCCTATTCAATGTTCCAGCTGTTGTCAATGCTGACCTAAATTAACATTTCAAGGAAATAAATAATATTGGCTCTAGACCAGTTACATCACCCAAAATTATGGTCAAAGGGTATAAAACGGTTGTCTTCTCACTTGATAAGAAAATGTTTAAGTACGAGAAGACTTCTAAAGGGCTATACTTTATGAACCAAGACCAGCGGACTCTGGGTTCTGCTTGTTGGTGTAAGTTTTTTCATCCTTTTATTTGTTTATTTATTTATTGGGTGTTTGCATGGGAGGGGTGGGGTTCTCCTTGCGCATAATTATTCTGTGTCGGAGAATGTGCTACATCCTTCTAGGTGTAATCACTACTTTCTTCCAAATGGTTTTACATGGAGAAGGCTATGGCCTACATGCAAATGATGTCTCGAGGGAGTACTAGTTCGCTGCTTGATGCATCGAACATTGAACAAGAGAGATCAAGAACCATTATCAACTATAAAAGTAGAGACTAAAAGGTGATGAAAATAGCAGTCCAAAACTGGAGTAGGGGAGGAGCTAGTTGAGTAGTCAACACTAGAATTGTGAGAATGAATTTTGCAATTTCACATGTTTGAGATGCTCAAAGTGGAAACCTCTAACTATTGGCGAAGACCAATTAATATGCAGTTCATGTACTAGTTATCGACTAACAACGATGACGAAAATCCCTTTGGGTACTAATTAGTTACCCATTTATTTAACACTGTATTGTTTGGTCCAGTGGGAATCAAAGGTTCAAGTCTTTTTTTCCTTAGCAGGATTGCTTTGTACAGTGCTGTCTCTCAAATTAGTTACACATCACAAATTTCAACATGGAAGAGGACTACCCCTGTCATGCCTGCATCTTTCTTGATAATTTAGGCTAGCTGGTCTTAGAAACTAATATTTGAAATTTTATTAATATTAAAGTTATATCTCAGATGTTTTGGAACTTAATGTAATTCTTCAAGGCTCTGAAGAATCATACAGAAGCATTTCACAAATAGTTATTGATGCTATAATATATTGTTACCTCATGAAAAATTTTCTACGAATGTTAGCGAGGGATATATTTGAGGTGGTGAAGAGATCACAGTTACATTACTATCTCCTTTGTAGTCCTAAATGGATTTGCTGAGGTTGTTGTTCATGCGGAAAAACTATTTGTTTTTGTAATAAATCCTGAAGGTTATTTCTTAGACACTCTTTCTGTCAAGTATTTGTATCAGTGTTACACGTCAGAAAAATAATTATAAGAAGCACATTGTTCTTGTTCTTTCTTTTCCTAAAGCCTCTTAATACTTTCAGCCAATAGTCTTGATAGCTTTATCCGGCATCAAAAAGATATGATATAAGCAATAACACTCTGCGCTTGTTTTTTCAAGTATTAAGCATTCAAATAAGCTTTAGTATTCTTTTTTGATGAGCGGGATAACCATTGAGGCGGCTGCTTGTGTTTTGCTAGATATACTTTTGTTAGGATTTTTAAAACAAAGACCTTTTTTGCTACAACTAATTAGCAAAAAAAATATGGTCACTGCTTTTTGGACATACAGTTTTAAGAATACTGCGGGGTCATTTGCAATTACATATGTCTTTAGTCCGTATGTATAGACCATTAATACCGCTCAATAATCACGCCAGCAAATCTACGGGGAGCTACTAAGTCCGTAGTTTTTGATTGTTGCTTACAGTCATGGATACCCAAGAGAGTCCTCTCCTCCCTGCCTCTAACCTCGAAAGCTCCTACTCCCTTTCTCCTGGCTAATCTCCTCCCCCTCCCGTGTTAACCCCGCCTCCCTCCTTGCAAACTGACTCCGTTACTCCCTTATCCCCTTCCCTCGCCTCCTCACCCCCTTCCCCTTTTGCTCCACTCCCTCCTCTCCTCTCACTCTCTCCGCTCAACCTCACTGGCAACATCCTTCCGAGCCTCTCCTCCTACCGCCACCTGTCGGTCCTCGACCTCAGCTCCAACTTCTTAACGGGCCCCATACCCAGGTCACAAAACTCATCACCAAGAACGCGAGGCTTCTTCTGTCAAGTGTCGAAAATGCCCCGAAGCCGAAAATCGATTTTTTCATGGATGCTGGTTTCTCTTCCTCTGAATTTGCAAGCCTTGCTTGCGCTGACCCAATTTTATTCAGGTCAAAGTTACGAAATAGAATCAAGCCCATTTTTGAGCTGCTTAGCTCTCCATGAGTGGAGATAAGGAGAGGGAGGGTGAGGGG
Organism: Asparagus officinalis; assembly: GCF_001876935.1. Classification (NCBI taxonomy): domain Eukaryota; kingdom Viridiplantae; phylum Streptophyta; class Magnoliopsida; order Asparagales; family Asparagaceae; genus Asparagus; species Asparagus officinalis. The sequence continues at coordinate 125,213,122 of NC_033798.1, read as the reverse complement.
AAGGGACTTGAGGGTAATGGAGGTGACCCTGCCGGAGGTGGGGCTGCAGGTGACGGAGGTCCAGTTGCAGGGGGAGGGGGAGGCGGGGTCCTAGTCGGGGAGGGGAGGGGAGGAGGAGTTGAGCCAGGAAAAGAGGGAGAGGACTTCGGCTTAGGGTCCTGCTTAAGCAACAAAATCTACGGGACTAGTAGTCCCGTAGATTTTGTGGCGTGATTATTAGTCGGTAATTAATGGTCTAAACATACGGGACCACTAGTCCCGTATGTTTCAAATGACCAGTTTTTCAAAACCGACATCTTTTTGGCCTGTTGGCCAAAAAGAGGTCGTTTTTGCTAAATAATTAGCAAAACGGTCGGTTTTGCTAATTATTTAGCAAAAAAGGTCTTTTTAAAAAAAAATACCCGTTTTGTTTATGACTAAAACATTTTGATAATATTTTACATCGTCCTGCTGTTTTCATAGACCATTATATTATTAATCAATTGATTATGTTATTCATAATTGGTAATATGTAGAACTTTAAAACTCAGGAAAAGAATAATATTAGGCTTAGAACTTTGTTATGAAGTAATATTGCTTTATTTTCATGAGAAAACAATTCATTTGGGATGTAGATTTTGCTTTTAGCAATTAAAGGTTTGAAGTGTGTTTTTGATATTTTTAATCATCTTTCCTTGAAAAAACTTTCCATTTTCGTGATTAATGATTCTCAAAACTGATAGTTCTTCTGCAGAGAAGGCGTGCTCTGGAGGAATGGATGGGGAAGCTACTCTCTGATATTGACCTGTCTAGAAGTGCTCCTGTGGCTGCTTTCCTTGAGCTAGAGGTTGCTGCAAGATCGTGTAGGTGTTTCTCTTATTATATCTTGTGGCTTCTTCTCTTGAGCTTGAGTCTGAAAATTTATTTCAGGATTTAGTTTTTCTCATATACACACTCCTAAAGTGGCCTTCTGTTTTTCTGTTAGACTTGGTGTTATTTAACCTTTTTCTTTGTGTGGTACTTGCACTTACATTTTGGCTTACACGTTGTCAGCCTTTCAGGACACAAGCCAGCTTTCCTTAGAAACGCGCCATTTGGGTGAGGCTTCTTTTACTCCTTCATCACCACCAGAAAGAACAGGCTCAGGTGCTTCTGTTGCTGGTTCTTCAGCTGTAGCTTCTAATTGTCATTCAGCAACTTCAGACATGGGTAGTGATTATGCATATGAGACATCAGATGTAGGAACTTCTTCTCAGGGGATTGTTCATGCATCTGACACCCGCAAAGAATATATTTCATCAGTTCATGACTTTTCTGCTCCAATCGCAGAAGTCAGTAATGGTGTCCTTATGGGAGAATCAGCTCTTAATCGACAAGAAGAATTTCTTAGGATAAAATTGCAACAAAGAAAAGAGAGCCTTTCTATTGACGGGGAGTCTTTTTATGGAAATCCTTCAAGGGAGGCATCCCTTTCGAGGGAGAGAATAGAATTCATGCCAGAACAAGATCATGATAAGCTTTCTGGTCATTCTCGTAAACTTTCTGTTGATAGTATTTGTAGTGATGCAAGTTCACTAAGGGGCAGTGAACTATCAGTTCCTGGGGGTATTACTTCAGTGTGGGATGGTTCTGTTGATCTTACTGGCAGAGAGGCTCAAAGTGGCATCAGTGCAGAGTTTGTGAAGGATGCACAGATTATTCTCCCTCTTGATCAACGACACAAACTAAATAGAGTTCTTGTCACCATGCATCAGAGATTATTGACTGCAAAAACGGATATGGAGGATCTCATAGCAAGATTAAATCAAGAGATGACTGTGAAAGAATACCTTGCAACAAAGGTGCGTCTCTGCCCCCATTTTTCTTTGGTTATTCTCTATATTCACATTCTTTTCAACATTTGTAATTCCATCTTTTCTTTGTGGTATAAATTTCAAAAATTTTAGTTAACTTGCTTTCTACACATCCCATTGCTTTTTAAAATTAGTTCTTGTTGCTTCTGGGAAGTTGAAACCATGTACAGCTACTCCAGTTAGCTGCCAAAAGTTTGGTTGCAGGGTTTCTTTTTTCCCCCTATGATCTTCTTAGCCTCACTCAGTTTCTTGATGAGTAAAGGTTCATCTTTTTGACAGCGATTTAATATCATTTTACTGCAATTGAAAATTCTATAGGTCAAGGATTTAGAGGGGGAGCTAGAAGCCACCAAGCAGAAGAGTAAAGAAAATCTGCAACAAGCCATGTTAATTGAAAGAGAAAGAGTTACTCAAATGCAATGGGATATGGATGAACTTCGTAGGAAGTACATAGAGATGGAGTCAAAACTCAAGATCGAACAAGTTTGTTTTTTCATCTCTTCTAGTAACTAGTGTTTTAAAAAATTTCACTTAGCACTACAGTGGTTTCACCTCTTTTCTTTTCTTTTTCGCTTTATTGCAGAGTGAGAAGACTCGTGCAGAGTCAGAAAAATTAAGTGCTAGCAGTGATAAAGATCTGTTATTGGAAGATTTGGATAGCAAACAAGAACAGATAGATAAGTTGCAACGGCATCTAGAAGATGTGGAGATGAAATCAAAAGCAGATATTAAAGTTCTTGTGAAAGAGGTTAAGTTTTTGAGGAATTCACAGAGAGAGCTAAAGGAAATGTTAAATCAATCTATGAAAGAAAAGGCGGATCTAGAGGTAAAGTATAGGTTTCCCTTGAAAGAATACATTTTTTATCTGGGTGTTATTGCATGCTTATGAAAGCAGCGATGCCATATTAAATTTGTGTGCTGAGAATGGGAGAATGGCTAGCATCTCTCATGTTTCACAGTCATGCCTTAGCTAAAACGGTAGATGTAAGAATAATCTGTACTCAAGATAACTGCATAGATTTTTTTGAATTGCTTCTTATATGATTACAGTACTGACCGTCTCTTTCTTGACCCCCAACAACAATTTGAAGGTTCACTGAGATTGTTTATAGGTATATATAACTGTTAATTCTTTCCAGACAAAGGTTAGCAGCATGTTAATGTCTTGCAACAAAATAAAATGGGGAAGTCAAGGAACTATGTCTTGTGGTTAAACAGAAATATGTAGATCTCCCACGCCTCGCATTTCATCATGGTATTTCTCCTGTATGAATTGCTGCCTACCTTATACTTGTAGCTGGTTGTTAATGCACCCAACAAGAAAAGGTCACTCACAGTCTCTGTATTATCTCATCAGGAGGAGGAAATGATCCAGTGACTCCTTTAGCTAATAATTATTAATAAATGATAAAAGAGCAGAAGCAGAAAGTCAGCTGAAGATTTTGTTAGAGTATATTAGCTTCTGCCTGGCAGTGATTGAGATTGGCAGAGAACTACATGGGACAAAAAAGAAACTAAGCTGTAGTGTTAGGTTTCTACATGATATTGGTGGAGAACTGGAGATCACATTGTTTTCTCAGTTGGAGGTTTGAGCTGATTATATGCCTACAATGTTCTCGCAGACCTTGGTCTCCTTATCCCTATATATTCTTTTATGGAATCATGTGACCGGGGAGGTCAATATTGTCTGGTTAAATTCAAGGCTCACAGTTTGATGTATTACTTTTCTTTTCTGATTTGTTGTAAATTCTTTGATTCACCATAAGTTAGCTTTCATTTTTTTAATAGTGACGCTCATCATTTCTAGCGTTATATACTCTTTTGTGGAATCACATCACGAGAGAGATCTATGATTATTCAAGTGCTCACAGTTTGTTTTAGTTCTTTTCTTTTCTGTATCTTTTTTTTTTTGATTTATTGTCTTTAACCTCTTTGATTCACCACAACTTTACTTTGTTTTTAATCGCGACTCTTCACAAATCCTAAAGTTTTTCTTTTGATTGATGTTACTTACCTCTTTGATATGAAAATATTTTTAGAAAGTTCTTCAAAGTGAGAAGCAAAAGTCGTCACACTCAAAATCTTCAAGAAAGAAGCTCCTACATGAATGTGAAGTACTTCGTCATCGGCTACAAGAATGCAGCATTGAGTTTCTTGCGGAAGGAGAAGATAAATTTACGGTTAATTCTTCATCACTATCTGATGCTTTAGACCTCCTGGCAACTTCAGATAATAGAATCGGGCTTCTCCTTGCCGAGGTATGCTGCTCATCTCTGAAATCATCTAGTTGGATTATGGAACTCTATTAGGTTTCACAAAAGATGTCGCTTTCTTTCCTCTTGAGTACTTTGTTATTTTAATTATTGTTTTTTTCCTTCTCCTACTCTTATACACATTGTGCATGAAGGGGACATCAATTGTTTTATTAAGCTGTAATTTGCAACTAGGGACCTAAGCGTTCATTGTAAGGCAATTCAGAAGGAATTAATATTTATTTGACACATTCTCTAGAATTATTGAACATGATTGGTAGAAAGTGAATTGATCCCCTTCACACCTGTAGATTCTTCCAGCAGTTTCCTGTTTTGAGCTTTCCTCATAAGTTCCACATTGGTGGAATCCAATGCCGATTAAGATTGACAAACAATGCTATCTGCTGAGTTAAGCAGAAATGCAGAATAGTTGTCTCTTGGGATAATAACTCCAAAAAAATTGATTTAACTGTCACATAATGATCTTAACAATGTGCTGATATGTTACAAGATCATTAACCAAAAATTACATTACAAGATGCTACTTGAGACGTCACAGAAAAATATTTTTTGTCCGACTTTTACTAACTTGCACACAAGGCAAAGATACTGACTTCTTTCTGTTTCAGCACCTATATATTAAGGTTTTAAGATTTTTCTCAGTATAAGCTTTAGTGGGTAAAATCTGGGTATGTGTTCAAGGTATGTATAGACTTGCTGCAAACAGCAGTATTTGTCTTGTACAGCACACTGTTATCAAAAGGGTCAAATTGGAAGAAAAAAATTTTCAAACTGGTTTTTTTTCCTTTTCATTTCAGGTGGCGGTAGAAAACTTAGATTAAGGTTTGGTTTAGTTTGACTCTTAACATACCTAGATTGCTCAAGTTTTAGGCCGAATGCTCACATGATGATCGCTTTTTAGCAAGAGTTTTAATAGAGATCTTTATGACTATCTTGTTAAGTTGTTATGTTGTAATCAAGTTAGTGTGACATCCTCTGAACCTAGGATGGGCATGCAGTGCTTTATTGTTTGCAATGTAATTGTTCAAACTGAAACACTAAATTTGAACTAACTTACTTGAATTTGTTTCACAAAGTTACCCAACATATTTTACCTTATTAATATGTCAGAGAGCGCGTTTTGAATTTTCTGGCCGTGCAGGCTCAGCTACTTGCCCAAGATGATGAGCACGCCATCAGTGATAGAGAAAAATCAAAGAGTACTGCTTCCTCAGAAAATCTTACTGTGGCCAATGGTGATGATTCACTCAAAGCCGATGATGAGACGAGAAGAATGCTAACTGAAACGCTAATAGACAATGCTAAACTGAGAAAGCAGGTCAATTCCGTCCTTCGTTGTGCCTTCAAAACAGTCGCTGAGCCTGAGAAAGGCGATGGTGAAGTCGCTTCCAAGAAATCTGTTTTGAATAGATTCTTTGAAAGATGAATTCTTCATTATTGTCTTTCTATCAGAAAGCTCTCTTTCAGCCCATAATCACGATCCATCTGTGTATATTTGCTGTCAAATGATCTTGGGGAGTCATCTTAGGTGGTGAGAACTCTGTATTTATAATTTTTGTCCATAGAGAATAAACTTATGAAAAATTATAGTATCTAGCTTGTTACAAACACTCTGGAGAACGAGTTGGCCATGCCAGGAGAGCCAGGTTGCTTACTGTAATTTGCCCGACTTGGGAGAGTCGTATCTTCCAACTAGGGAGAATTGAGATGAGAATGCCAGAAGATTCAGGTTGTTTACTGTAATTTTACCCAACTTGGAGTTGGAGAGTTATCTCCCAACAAGGAAGAGAATCACACATCAATCTTGAAATTATTACTCCAATGTTTCTGAAATTGCCCAGTACATATAACCCGGATTCCGTTCGTACAGCAAAAAAGCTTTTGCGTATGACTTCCGAAAACAAAGTATGCATGTTTAGAAGTTTGCACGGTTCTACCGCCCGTTGTTGTCCTTGTTTATGTTGTCTGCCAATTTTTTCGTTTGCTGAATTCTCAAGGCGGTTGAACATAGGAGAGGAGAGAAAAGGAAAGGGAAAGAGAAGATGGAAAACAAGGTTATTTTTGTTGTTTGTTTAGCTAGAAAATTATAATGAAAATTAGAAAGAAAGTAGTTTTTGTCTGAGTTAGCTAGACACGAGACGCGATAGACTTTATTAAGTTACATTGGGGATTAAAGTGAAAAATTCGAGGGGTCTAGTGGGATTAGAGAAGGTAGGGGAGGATATACGCAAAACCCCTCAAAGTCTAGGGGTGATTTGAACGGTTATATGCAAAACTCCAAAAGTTCAAGCGATCTTTTTTGAAACTAATCATTTTTCACCTAAAGCTACAGCTAATTAATTCGCAACCCTTTCTATTGGGTCCACATGATATCAAGATGGGGTTTTTCATCCAGTTTTTTGCGGGTGGGGCCCACACTAATTAAAAGTAGAGGGGGTGGGGTCCTGGTCAGGGCAGTGATGAATCCCTCTTTTTGCTGGGGCAGACGATCAAACAGCGTCGTCGAGGGCGCCCGTACTCTTTTTTCCTTCATTTTCACCAGGTCCCAGTGAAGAAAATGAGAACGAAAATCATAGTCGGGTTTTCCTCCCCATTTTCTTGTTTTCACTTTCCTTTCCTCTTTCCTCATAACCAAACGGCATAAACGTATTTTCTTTTTTCCTTTTTGTTTTCACTGCCTTTATTTTCAGTCAAACCAAACAGACCCTCGGATTTTAGTTTTCAACTCGATCGGTTCGGTGCGATGGTTTGTTGGAAAACCTGCGAGTTGCTGAGGTCTGGTGGGAGGTATTGTACGAACTTTGCAAGGTTTGTGAAATTTATATTTTTTTTGTGTCGATGCCATTGTCTTAGAATCGTTGTGTAGATATTGATTTTACCGGGAGCTATCAACTTACAAAATCCATGCATCGAGACTAATGTTATTACCATGCACGAGGCTTAGGAATTGTTTAACAACCGGATGTTTACGGGTGCTATTCTGAACTATCCTACCTATGATAAGGAGTTTTATGCACTCTATCAGGCGATCAAGCATTAGAGGGTGTATTTGTTGGGTAAGGAGGTGGTTGTGTACTCAGAGCATAAGCCATTGGAGTTTCTACATACCCAGACGAGCTACAGCAGGCACGGCACATGAAGTGGATGACCTATTTGATGGCGTTCAACATAGTCATTAAGTACAAGAAAGGGGCAACGAACAAGTTGGTCGATATGTTATCTCGACCGCCAATTAGAGCTTTATTGGTGGTGACGCGTATTCAGCCCTAGGTTCCTTTGGAGTATGTACATATGTACACATCTAGCAGAGACTTCGACAGTGTGTTCGAGCAGGTGAAGGCTGGTCGAAGGGGGGAGTATGAGCTCGGAGCCGATGGTTTGTTATATCGTGGGATATCGCTTTGCATTCTGGAGGATGCCGATTGATTACAGTGGATTCGAGAGGCACATACATCACGTGTGCAAGGTCATTTTGGGATTCAGAAGATGCTTCTCAATCTACGACGTCATGTCTTTTGGCTGAAGATGTTAGAGGATGTTACCAAGTATGTTGGAGGGTGTAAGTTATGTTACATTTCGAAGCTTTCTAACACGAAGCGGGAATTGTATTTACCATTGCCAGTACCTTCGAGACCGTGTGAGAGTATTTCTATGGATTTCTTAGGAGGTTTGCCGACGAACAAGCGCGTGCACGTTTACTTGTACGTTGTGGTGGACTGGTTCAGTAAGATGGTGATTTTGATTCCTTGTAAGATGATCGTGACGGGAGCGGGTGCAGCGTAATTATTCTTTGAACATGTGTGGAAGCACTTTGGGTTGCCGAGTTTAATTATTTCGGATCGGGATAGCCAGTTTCTCGGGCACTTTTGGGATTCTTTGTGGAGTTTGATGGATACTAAACTGAAGAAGAGTACGACCTTTCATCTACAAACAGACGGGCAAACAGAAGTAGTCAACCAGACTATAGTTCACATGTTGCGGGGGCATAATTCCAGACATTCCAAGACTTGGGATGAGAGCTTATCATACATTCAGTTTGCTTTCAACAAGGCTATTCATGGATCTTCGGGAAAGTCACCGTTTGAGACGTATTATGTGTTTTTACCTCCAAGTCCGTTCGACTTAATATTCTCTAGTGAAGCTATGGCCGACGGTAAAGAAGGGAGTGAAAAACAATGGGCTCAATGATTTCTAGAGAAGATTGCACAGATTCACACTACGGTTGAAGCTCAGTTGAAGAAGTCACAAGCAAAGTACAAGGTAAAACATGATCAACATCGGGTTCCTTGTAATTTTGGCAAAGGTGACATGGTGTGGCTGACGTTAAGTAAGGAGTGGCTAAAAGCAGAAGGGAAGAACTTGAAGCCTATATGATATGGTCCGTTTCGGATTCTTGATCAGATTGTTGACAACGCCTTCAATCTAGATTTGCCACCTTACCAAGGCATGTATTTGGTGATTAATGCGGAATACTTGAAGTTGTTTGAGCCTCCAAAGTACAAGGTAAAATATGATCAACATCGAGTTTCTTTTAATTTTGGCAAATGTGACATGGTGTGGCTGAAGTTAAGTAAGGAGTGGTTAAAAGGAAAAGAGAAGAAGTTGAAGCCTATATGACATGGTCTGTTTCAGATTCTTGATCAGATTAGTGACAACGCTTTCAAACTAGATTTGCCATCTTACCTAGGCATGTATTCGGTGATTAATATCGAGTACTTGAAGTTGTTTGAGCCTCTATTGTTGGACGATGAGGGTGACGATAAAGTGATCTTACCGCACGTTGAAGACTTGTGGTTCGATAGAGAAGAGCAGCTGAAAGAGGTTTGCATTTTGGAGCAGAAGATGACTACGATGAGACACGGGACAAATGAGTCCAGACCGGTCAACTGATCGCTCATCGTCGGTCGACCAAAAACAGATACGCCTAACAGGGTTAAAAACCAACTCTCTGTCCGGTCGACCGAACCAAGCAGGCCAATCGACCCGATCATGTTTTCTGGGTAAATCTGGATTCCTTTTGACACAGATTCCAAGTTCTATTGGGCTTGGTTATTTATGAGATTGTCATCCACGTTGTTAGACATATAAATAGGGATTGTTCAGGGTTTCTAAACATCAAATTGAACTTTTAAGAGAATAGGGAGATTGTTCTTTATTCTAGAGAGATTGTGAGGAGAGATTTTGTAATCTTTTATTCTTCATAATATAGAGAAGATATTTTTCTTCGCCAATTGAATTGTCTTGTGTGTTCCTGCTGTTTTCTTCTCAACCCCACGTTTGATAATTCTGTGATCAATGGTGCTCTCACAGTGACTCGTATCAATGTCACAAGATTACAGAAAACGTTAGATAGCCTAGGCATTGGACCCAATGCCTAGGCGAGGGCTAGGCATTTTTTTAATTACTATCAATGTTATCAAAAGTGGTAGGCATTGCTAGGTGACAAACTCGCGTTTAACAGTTGGGAAGATTTTCTTTTAAGTAGTGATGGAGGAAGTTTTGCTAAAGGTCAGAGGAGTAGGAGGATTCCAGCACCATGGGGGAGTTTAGAGGAGGTTATGAAACATGGAGGTAGCAATAGAAAAAAATGACCAAGATCTAGGCGGGCAGGCTAGGTACCGCCTAGGCCTACGCGGGCATGGCAGAAGCTTTTAAAACATTGTAGTGCCATATATAAAAATATCCAGGTTAAAATTTTCGTGTCTGCGTAATAGAGGATATCAAAATGTCAATATTAAACAACTTAAGGTATATATGTGCTGCAAAAAACAAGTGAGGGTTTATAAGTTGCAAAGTGAGGGTTTATAAGGTTATGAAACATGGAGGTAGCAATAGAGGAATAATGACCGAGATCTAGGCAGGCATGCTACGTACCGCCTAGGCCTACACGGGCTTGGTAGAAGCTTTTAAAACATTGTAGTGCCATATATGAAAATATCCATGTTAAAATTTTCATGTCTGCGTAATAGAGGATATCAAAATGTTAATATTAAACAACTTAAGATATATATGTGTTGTAAAAAACAAGTGAGGGTTTATAAGTTGCAAAGTGAGTGAACCTAAAGGTATTTAAATGCTATTTAATTTTATTCATTTAAGGTCGTAGACAAGGATGCAACAACGATATAGGCTCGTTTTGGGCCATCAGTTATATATTTGGATCGCGTCACATGGGTTGTCAAAATAAGGACAAATTTTTATAATAGATTCTTTTAGGAATTTATTTGTAAAAATCGGCATGTTGATGTCCGAGATCACACAGTCGGTGAGAGATCCGCGGATGGCGAAGAGCGAGAGGATGAGAGATGAGGCCGCTTCCTACTTCGACTTTATGTCTAGTCCTTAGAGCTCGGGACGGATGGATGACCTGCACATGTAAGAATCGTGAGAGGACGAGGTTTGTTTCCCCCGTGGTACCTCCGACGATCAAGTCAGTTGGTGAACTTGAGCGGGGTGAACGAAGAACAATGTGTTCTCTTTGTGTAGTATATGCTTATTTTTGGGGGTTTTCTCCTTGCGAAAAACCGAACGACCTCTCTCTTTTTATGGCGAATAGTGCCTGTATTTATAGGGGATGTCAATGGTAGATTAGTTACTTCATGAGTGTGCCATAGACGGTGGTGAGGGGTGAGCTGGAGGCTGAGTCACCATTCGCTTTATACGTGTCGGTTTATGAGCGATGAGAGGCCACTTCGATGATATTGGGAATCAACAGCCGGCGAGGCTTGTCAGTGAGTGATGGGAGGTCACTTCGGCGATATGGGGAACTGGCAGCCGGCGATGCTTCAGACGGCTGAGGACGGAGACATAATGATGATCATCAAAGGTTAAATATTGTTTAAGTAATATTCCAATTTGTCCTTGGGAGGAGTGCCGGCTAACCCGGGTAGTAATCCTTTGATATGAAGAGGATCGACTGAGTCCGCCCCTCGAGTCGTCCTTGAGGAATGATGCCGACCCGACTGGGGGAGTGACGGCTCGACTGAGGGGTCGAGATACCTTAAGTCGACCAACAGTATCTTCCGAGCCGGTTCGCCTAGTGGGTAAAGGTGTCGGCTTGTGGGGTTGCATATTTGTGGAGAATAGGGGATACCCTATAACACAACCCCTTCAAGATTTAATTGTCATTTTTGACTTAGGCTGAAACTAGGTTGAAAATAGTAAATAAAACTTTACGGGATTCTAAATCCTGTGAACTTTAGTGCTAATTACTCAATCTAATTAAAATACAACCAGACTAGTGAAAATAACCACCAAACTTCACATGATTTAGAATCCCGTAAAGTATGGTTGTCCTCAATTCTATATGCCCAATTTTGTCCTCTCTCATGTTTGACCTTGTCATTGTCCCTGCAGGCCACACCTTCGAGCGAGCTTGCCTCAAGGCCTGCATCCAATTCAACTTCACCCCTCCTCTCTCATCTTCTCACTTAGACCCATCATCTCCTTCATTCTTCTTGACCCCAAATGCTGCTCTTCGAGCTGTCATCGCTGACTTTTGTGATCGCGTCTCGATGCCCCGACCCTTCGACCCTCTCCCCGCAGTCCGCTCGAGCTTTGGTTCAGAATTTGATGGATTCTGATACCCAATTCAAGAAACGAGAAGACGAGGCAACAGCAGCTTAGGCCATTGATTCAACCTCCAAAACACTAAATTAGAAATACTCATCTCGATTATCCCCTTCATCCTCAACCTCTTTGTCCTCCTCCTTCGCTCCCTCCTTCCCCTCTGCCAGCTCAAAAAGAAATCTCCCAACAACTTCACGCGATTTAAAATCCTGTGAATATTGGAGATTTTTGATTACCACTGTTTATGAGGCACTAAACTTCACGAGATTTTAAATCCTGTGAAGTTTTTGAACTTGTCATTTTCGACTCAGTTTCAGCTAGCCGGCTAAAACTAGCTCGAAAATGACAATTAAATCTCAAAGGGATCGATTTTTACAAATAAATTCCGAAAAGGGTTTATTTTGAAAATTTGTCATCAAAATAACAGCGTAGAACTAAAGCCTAGCCCAACTCGGTCAACAAGAAGTCATAGCAAGGCCCGGCCCAATAAAAACATTTCCAGGCGTTATTTACCTATGAATTGAAAACATGCCCCCAATCTTGAAACCAGACGACGCTGTTTTCTCCGATTCCTCGCTCTCTCTCCCCCCATTTGCGCCCCTTCTATCTCCCCAAACCCTAGAATCCATCGATCCCCTCCCAAAATCAAGTTGAAGCTCTGAGCTTCGATCATCATCATGTCTGTGCTACTTTGCGGCAAAAGATCGCCGGCGAGCTTCTTCGAGGACGACTGCCACACGCCCAGCCCAGCGTCGAAGAGGATCCGGTGCTCCTCCGCCCTTCACTTCTCCCCGCACAATCCCTTGGTGTCGTCACCGCCGGTTGTAGTTTCGCCCATCGATCACCTTAGGTCGTTGTTCCCTGATATGGATCAAGAGGTAATTCTCCTGTTTTTCTTGAATTGGGGTCGTATTCTCGGTAAAAATTTGATCTTTTTATTTGATAGCGAATGATTGTGGATAGA
>NC_033798.1:125184575-125200474 GCF_001876935.1 Asparagus officinalis | reverse complement strand
AGTTCTCTCCCCCCCCCCCCCCCCCCCTTCCTGTTCTTCGTTAACTTTTTTTGTTGGATTTATTTAAAAAGAATAAGTTTTGGAAAGTTGAGCACAAATTGCAGTAAATTCTGGCGAAGCGCTGCAAGTAATAATTTGCTAAAAATTAGTTATTTAATTCTGTGAATATATCTGAGAAAAATTTCTTATCTTAATTCTAGTTCATCTAGTATTTACAGAAATTAGTAAAAAAGTTGGAAGGCTTAAATAAAAACTTGAGAGGCTTGAGTAAAAACTAGTGAAAAGTTCGGGACGTGAAAATTCTTTAGTACAAGAATTTCAGTCACGTGCAAGAGTAATTATTATTTTAATTTAGCCTACGTTCACACTGTAAATTTGTGCCTAGTGTTTGCCTTTTGAGTCCTGATTAACTTCCTCGTGAAAGTTCTCTGGATCTGAGTACTCTTATGATGTACTCGAACTAAGAAGGTTGATGCCTGTTTTGCATACTTATACACTGGATTTCAAGATAATGATTCATGTATATTTAAATGATGAATTGCAAGAAAGTTCTTATCATTTAAAGTAGACAAAGGTTTGAAGTATAGCACGTGGTCAAGGCATGAGAATCCCTGCCATAAGAGCATAGTCAGATGTCTCATGCAATAATTATGCTCGCAAAGTATTACTAGATTTCATAAGAACGAAGCAATACAAGAATCTAATCTTGTTGTGCACTAAACTCAATCTGAGACCAATGTGTTCTGTAAGAAGTCTAGATTGATTTAAGGATGACCACTGTACTGGATTAGGTATGCATTTGATCTCTAGAGGAAAAATACCTACCGATTGTCAGTTTTAAAATTCACTTGCTTTTTATTAGCACAGTTTGGAAATTTTGCAGATGGAATGCATCTATGTTGAAAGTCATGCCAAGTATGTGTATTTAAGATACAATTTTTTCCTGCATTTTTTTTCCTGATGATGCTTATTGACGTTACCACTTATGTGTTCTATCAATTCTTTTTTTAATCTTTTTCTGTTTAGCCATTTAATCTGATAATTATTAGCATTCTTTCTTTATGAAGTCGAGAGCTGATAACTTGGTATTTGATTCTGCGTGTTGACCTTTTACTTTATGTCGGATATAAGCATATGTTAATTTCTGACAATTGATAGTATATAGCTTATATTCTGTATTTGTGCTATCTTAGTTGCTTGAGAAAGCTCTTGAGGTATCGGGCAATGACTTGGACATTGCAATAAAGAATTTGAATGATCTTCACCTGGTGTCATCAAGGGAAGAAGTGGACTTGGCTAACAACAACAAAGCTAGTATTGGGACTGAAGCCAGTGTTTGGCAATCACCTGAAGGTACTAACCAATGCCCAAGCGCTTGAGCAATCATATAATTGCAAACTGTTTTGTTTCTATAGGCTATTACCGTTATATATTGCTTAATTGCTTTTGTTTTACTCAGTAAGTCATTTCCTACTATTCTCCCCCATGATACATAATACTGGACTGTTTGTCGAAACTTGGCTGATGCTAGTTTGGATGGTCTATTTCTACCCATAATTTTAGATTTAAATTCACAGAAAGCAATCGGTTCTATGATATGTTCTATTTGATGTTAACGCCATGCATGTTCCGAGTTCTCGGTCTAAGCCATTTCCACATAATCCTTACCTTATCCAGGCTTTATAATATCTCATCCTTTATTCTGAGTCTCTGGCCTTTACTAGGTTCTTGGCTTTACCCATAAGTTTCTTCTGTAACGTTTACAGCACTAAGCTAGTCTTGACCAAAATACACAGGTTGACACTCTGCTATCGTTCATAATATTACTCTTGACCATACCTACTTTAGGTCTGGATCTGAGCCCAACTTTATCTCCAACATTTCCAGATCTTTGAATAAAAAAGCATTTATTTGTTCCAGTAACTATCTTAGTACCCCAAGAATCCAAGATGTACAGGAGGAAAAGTATATTTGACATTCTGATGTCCTTTAGCAAAAGTAAAATTAACCTAGAATCCTTTGTTTGAATGGCATACATAGTCTATATTTTACCTTCACTATTCTGGATGTCAATAAATTATTCTTTAAACCTATTATGTATTGGCAGGCATACTCAACTTTTGTGTTATATCTCATTATCAACTGGGATATGCAATGCAATGTATGTTAAATCTTTTGTTCAAATCCCGTGAACTTGTAACTGGTTTCTGTTTTAGCTTTTGTATTACCATTATGTCAGTTCTCCTATACCTGTCGAGGGCATCCTGCTATGCTATTCTATTTATTGGAAGTTTAGTATAATTAACTTCCAGCTTTACTTGTCTCTTGCACTTCATTCCTAACTGTTTATACTGCTGGGCCTGACTTAGACATGATAGCTTAGTTCAAGTCAGTCATCACACTGGTCATAGACTGAAGAGTCCCAAAGCATTTCATTGGAAGTGATTTAGCATTGTTAGAACAGGAGTAGAATAAAATTTTCAGTTTTCAGGTTATCAAAATTATAGATATTTGATCTCCAGTAGGTTGGTGTTTCTAACACCAAACTAGGAAGACTTGTATATCTTTTCTGTGAGATGCAGCTTTATTTTTATCTTTCTATTTCAGCTGGATATTTGCTGACTGAATTCTTGCATTGCGTGAACAGTCTGATTCGGTTCATTTTCAAGCTCTGTGTCACATGTTTAAGGACTGATAAAATTTTTGAGTGTAGAATATTTCTTGTAAGAGGGTTCAATTTGCTGAAGGATTTGGATGTAAAACTGGGAAGTACATACATGTCCGTTGCGGATATTGATATTCATCCAACAGTTAATTGAGAAGGCATCTACATGCTTACAGACCAATTGCGAATGGCAAGGATTATCCTAGAGTTGCTCTAAGAATGTGAGGTTTGATTAGTCTTTTATTTTGATTGGCACGTTATATGTGCATCATGTGGCATCAGATTAATACTAAGTTAATAACCAACTACAGTTGAATTAGTCAAACAATATACAACAAGCTTCTTAAGGCACTTGCTTTTAAAGGGGAAAAAAATGAGCCAGGCTTCCTATGGAATATTTGATGTAACTTTAGTAAACTTCAAAAGTGTCCTCCTGATGATGTCATGTTGGTGACACCTCTACAATGATTACAACAAAGAGATGAAACGATAGTGTCAATTGACTATCATGGTTCGGGTTTGCATCTTGTGATCTTTCTCAGAAAATGCATTGGAGAGATCAGTTTGTTATCTTTTTTTTTACGTACATGTTGCATGTATGCTGCCCAGCATCTTTGGTACATGATGCACAAATAGTGCTGACTTTGTCAAGTCTGTTTACACACATGCAATGAAGGCTAGATTCAAACTGAAGCAGACTAGAGGTTTGGGTGTTATCTTTTGTAAATAAAATTTAGCCGAGTTATAACCCTTGTTAAGTTCTCCAATATCTGTGCCAGTGTGCCTGTTGACATACTATGGAGGCAGTGTGTGAAGGCACTGAAGGGATAAACTCAAAGCAATTGTTATAAAGATGCAGGCTAACTTCAAATTTGGTTGAACTTGGCTATCCATTGTCATCTCTGAAGTCTTTCTGCATCCAAATGGGATCTTTCTGTAGCATGGTAAGTAGAAAAGTTTGTGTTATCCTAGTTTGTATGGCCAGCACTTTATCTGCATCAACCTTTTTGTGTAAGTTGATGTTGGGATCCGAAAAATGCAACTTCAGCTGGGGAGCCTTGCAGTAAAACATATATGTTGGTTGGGAGATAGCAAGACCTATCTTCTTTGTCACACAGTTTAAGCTCTAACTTAGTGGGGGCTCAAAGACTAATTTGGCAAGTACAGAAGAATAATTTAGATGATGAGATTGTTTTTGCATGAATTGCTTCACCCTGGCAACTATAACAGCTAAATGTCCAAAAGAATTCACATTCTCAGTAACCTAACCAGTTAGTTGGATGCTTGTGTGTATTTGTTTTATTGTTTGATTTTGCTAAGATTTCTTTGATTTGTATTTCTGTGTATGGTCCTTTACTTTTATTTTTATCCTTTTCCTGGGAGCAGGGGGTTTATATGTGTGCATGTGATTGGTGGATGAGGAGGGAAGTGCGCACAAGGTGAGCTCTCTCTCATAGGTTAGATTCGTTAGAAAGAGCATTTTACTAGGTGACAACCTGGTGAAAAAGTTGAAATTGATTTTGTTTTATCTTAGTCACACTAGTCTGGATGAATGAAAAATATCAAGGATGGTCTGCAAGTGAGAGGGAGAGCACCTGTGCTCTAGAAACGCAATCAATAGGATTAAGTTCTCTCATTCAGGGATGGCTTTGTAACAACGTCTGGCATGCTTAAATCTGTTGAGTTTAAAGAAATGTCTGCATCAGACTGGATTTCATTAAACGGTTGGATGAAAGTGATGGATAATGTGACAGTTATAATTAAAAAAATTTTGAGAAATATTTACCAACCGGAGAGAGAAAAAATGGTGTATTTGTCTAAAGAAATACGTTGAGATTCGTTTTTAGCCCTTATAAAAAGAAAACTGATTTTTAAACATCTTTTGCGCTAATGTCACGCCGAGGTACCGCATAAGAAAAAAATGCAAAATCCGATCGAGAAATACGAGACATCTAAGGCATACAAGTAAAGAGATCTATTCGTTGATAAGAAAAAAACATAAACGGTGATTGGATTAATGATAAAATCGAATCCTGGGTCTAAACTTCCATGGAAGAGAAGCAAATGAAACCCTTTGATAAGAATTATCGTAGAATCGAGAATAAAATTTTCATTCCGTACATGCCAGATCATGAATTAGTACCTGCATCCAATCTTCGAAAAGGTCCAAATTGTTTCGGAGCTAAGCTTGGATATTGAAGTCTTCTTTCGTTTCTCGATGGTGAAGTAAGACCAAGCTCATGAGCTTATTATCCTAGGTCGATATTGAAGTCTTCTTTCGTTTCTCGATGGTGAAGTAAGACCAAGCTCATGAGCTTATTATCCTAGGTCTGAACAAGTTGATAGGATCGCACTTTTTACGTCCCCATGTCGTCACACGGGAGGGACAAAATTTGAATTGATGTCGTTTTATTGATTCCTCCTAAAGATTTTCATTGATTCCTCCTACAGATTTCATTTCAATTGGAATTTGGTTTGGAACGAGTATGAAGAAATTAACGATACTTCTTTATCTTTTGAGTTGTTCTGCCGGTCAGTCGCTCAAGATCTTTGGTCTTCACCCCGATCCGGTCCCATGTCGGGTATAGAACCAATTCCTATAATTATGAAACCCATGTGAGATACAGAAGAATAGGCTATTCTCTTTGCGTTGACCAAGAGAAGGTGATCATTAATATTCCGAGGATCAATGCACAACTTTTCTTTGAATCAACAAAAAAAATTATCAACAAATCCATCTTTGCTACCTAGCCATCTCAGTTAGGTGAAATGGTTTATTTCAACGACTAATCTCGAGTTTCATCGTCGCTCAATGTTACAATTATAACTTGTTTCTCTTTTGGGGATGTTCAGTTTCGTACTTCAGCATATTGTTCAGTTTTGCATCTGTCGCGTAATATAACCCATATGTGATCACAGTCTACAGTAGTAAATCTAATAGCCTTCCTATCTCGTGTTCTTTTTCTTTAGCTACAAGGTTTCGAATTCTTCTTGTGCTTTCATACCTAAGCCTGCATGAACTAGTAATCTAGATTTTCTTACCTGCCATCTGGGCTTCTAGATCTGTTGGATGACCCCTTCTTATCCACTATTGTTCTTCTCCAAGAACTAGTTTGGTGATGCTAGATTGTTTTTATTATGATTGTTATTATTATTTTTATTTTGTTTTTGACACAGCAAACCTCCTTCATGTGGGTAAGGCTATAAGATAATTATAAATACCTTCTTTCAGCCTTCCAGTCATGTAAAAAGAAAAAGAAAAAAATTGACGATTTATATGAATTATATGCAAGCCGACATAGTTGCATTTTTTGGCTGAAAGGTAGAATTAGATTGTTATACATATGAAAATGCTTGGGAAGCAACTGGGTGGTTTGAGTTTTAGATGGGAAGATTTGCCAAACTGAGTGTCCGTTAAGTTAATAAGTTGTTTTCTTTCTATCAAGTACGCACTAGGTCAAGGTCAGGTTGAGTTGGTTACATAAGGGCGGATCAAGGATGTACATGGTTTCAGTATGCACTAGGTCAAGGTCAGGTTTAGTTGGTTACATAAGGGTGGATCAAAGATGTACATGGTTTGCCCGTACCTAAAGGAGGTACCGCTCATATAGTCACCTTAGTTGTATCTTACATGAAATTCACTGCAAATGTTGTGATATACAAATGCCTTCAGCAGCATTGTCTGTTTTTGGCACAGGATGACAGGAGTATTTGAATATTAACATAATGTATAGTAGTATATCTCTTCTGTAATATATAAGTGAGTTGTCTAATTTTAAGTTTATCGCCTCAATCTTGTCTTTTCTTGGCTGACATGCACATTTTCTTGGGTATTTGTGGGCAAGAGTATGACAGATATTTCTAGGCATAGGTGTATGAACTCCCCTGCCTTGGCTGCAGGTTCATAAAAGAAAAGAGAAATTTCAAATATAATTTTTTTTTATTCTTTTGCCAAAGGCTTCTCTCTTGGTTGTATTTTTTTATTGTTCTTTTCATTTTTGAAATCTCTATAGCGAAAACAAAAGGCCCTAGTGGATTTACATGTGATATTTCTGTGCACCTTACTTCTCGCGTACTAGGCCATCATAACAGAGCATTGTAACCAAGCACATCACTTACATAAAACGTGTCATGTCATTATATTTCTTCAATATAACTTATTAAACACTGTTATGATTGAAAACATGATAGGCAGTGTGAATCATACGGGTGAGAACAATATTTTCCCGAACCAATCTGCTGCCTGCAATCTCCCAAGCTCAGGCTCTGAATGGGTTGAGCTGATTGTAAGAGAGATGTCCACTGCTGCAAATATAGATGACGCAAGGGCTCGCGCATCTAGGGTTTTAGAGGGATTGGAAAAATCAATCGTTACACGCGCTTGTGCTGAAGCAGCTCAAAGCTTTCAAAAGGTACATATGTGTATCATCATTAATGCCATCAGCCAGTATCTCGACATTTTTGTTAATTCAATTTAATTCTGAGGGTGCAAAATGTTGTCAAATTAGGAAAATGTGATGCTGAAGGAACAAGTTGAAAAGCTGCTTCAGGAGAATGATATTTGGAAACGAGGGTTCAAAACCCTGCACGGGCAAAAGGAAGAGTTTGAGAGATGCAGTCAAGAGCTGCAGCAGTTGAAGCAGATGATATCTCAGCGTGATGAGCAGCTAACAAAGCTTCAGGTAACATTTTGGTATTTTCATGCTTTGTGCATTTTGTTGATATTCTAATTGAACCTTTTTTTTCCGGGTTATGTTGCAGATAGAGAACTATGAGTTGAGACTGCGTCTCATGAGGGAGCAGCAGAGCAGCCCGATCCCAGGAAGGTTTCATCCTGACATATTTGGGTGAATCACAAATTGGGAACAAAAAGAACTAAAATAATTAAGAGGAGAAGAGAGTGGTGATATTTAGGGATCATTGTTGTCTTACAGTTTCCAAATTTAATCATTTTACCTGTAGTCAGATGAGAATAGGGTCTTATAATTTGGAGCCTGCGTGGTAAATATCTGACTGGTAATGGCGGAGATCTTATTTTTTCACTATCAGACCTTGGTTTGAAAGTTGGAGCCGTTTTTGTCCGTGAAATTTATGTATTTGCAACTTTGCTTTGTAATTAAATGGGGGGTGATGGCGAACTTGTTGTATTCATTACAACTCTTGCATGATGTTGTGGTTTATCATATAAGAAGAGGATGGGGAGGAGAAAGCGTGTGGGACTTCATGAATATGGGACAATTTGAATATGTTTCCATTTGTTATTTACGTGCATATAATATAGCTATGTGAATAGTGATAATATAATATTTTCAGGATGGTATCCTCGTACATTTTACTTGGCTGTTTACTTTTTTTCAACGATTGACGAAGATATGAAAAATTATATGCTCAACCCACCCTTCTAATCCATTTTCGTATTTTTTTTCTCACTTGATCTTGAAGATCTGAACCCAAAACAGGTGCTTGTCTGAATAGACCTTTAAACTGACATGTTTCTTCTCTACTGTAAATATTTCTTCTTGAAACCTTCCATTTGAAACAGATGAATATATGTACGCTAAATTACCAAATCGGTATTTTTTTTTTGTACACCCTTCTTACCAGTTTATTAGTTTTTCTAGCTCCAGAAACGTTCTGATATTTCTTCCGAGCCAAATGTGCAATTAAAACAAAAACGCAAAATAAAAAAGAAATGAAAAAATGTGGCAAAACTTCGCATGATGATTAGATCCTTCTTATTCATGAAGTGAATAAAGAAAGTGTCAAAAGATCATTTGGCATATTGGTATAACGATGACAACTACGTCCAAGCTCATGCAAGAATGTTGGGGCCATTGCAAGGGAGTAAATGGGCATGATATTGCCTTCAAATATACAGAAAAGAACACTTGGTTGCTACGAGGAAAGAGATTTAGCCGTTTTCTTCTCGCCGCCGTGAAGTTCGAGGGTCTACTTGCAGGTTTACGGAAAATGTACCCAAATATCGTTGGAGCAAGAGAGAAAACACCAACCTGATAAGAGGGGCGTACAAAAGTACCAATCTGATAATTTAGCCAACTTACATCTGAAAGTTATTAAAAACTAAAAATTTGCAATTCGTGTGAGTTTGCGCATAGACTGAAAACTGGCGATCTTCTGAAGTGCATACCAGCTTCCAACATTGAACGTGGATTATCATCAGAAACAAGCCAATGAGTTTGTGATGCTACTGGTCAGATGGCTATTTTGCAAGTACAATCAACATTTACATACAAGAAAGTCCACAAACCCCTTTGGTAATATATATATATACATATATTTTCTGAGTTGAATCAGCATTTCCTTAAGGTTCTAAACATGAGTTAAAATAGTTTCAGGCATGCAGAGAGAGCTCCACTAAATTCTCTACCCTTCTCTGAAGAGAATATTGGCTACAGAAAGATGGCAGCCCCACTGCTGATTGCTCTCGTTCTGTTCTTCTGCTTTCACCGAAACACAACCTATGTTCTTCTTCCTAGACTTGCTCACATTCTTCCCTACAAAGAATCCAAGCTTCAATGCTGTAAACAAACCTAAAGCGATAACCAACGGCCTCACTGCCCAATGGAAGTTCTCAAGATGTTGATACTTCCTCACAACCCCCTCACAGTTACTAAAGCTCACTATCTCCACCTCTGCCGGGTCCGCCAAAAACCCTAATCCTAATTCTCCAAATCTGAACAGTCCGGGAAATTTCACCACAAGACAACCATTTGGGAGAATTTGCGAGATTTTTCCAGTTGCCCAACTCCCTCCTCTTTTTTTAGGCCACTCAAACCTTGGAGTCAATACGTTACCCTTTATCCTCAAGAATTGACCAACACAGTAAGATTCAGCTACTTGAAGCTCGGTATAGTTACCATGCCAAAGAGTCGAGTTTCCTATAAACCCAACGGTCACTTTTCCATCAAGATCAATGCCATGGAGAATGCCTACAGGAGAGTTCCGGGTTTTGTCTTCATTCTTTACTCTTACCCAGTCACCAGAAGAAAAACCGAAGGTTACTCTCTCCACTGTGGACGAACGGACTCTTAGAGAATTGTGAAAGCCACGAACCTTGACGAAGATGAAACTGTTGGAGTCATTATCAGTTTCTATGCCAACCACGGTTCCTTCAGGGATCATCATGCACTCTGGCTTGCAACAGTTCTTGGGCTTTCTTGAACGAACAGTGTCGCCAATTTGTAGACGGTCTTTTGTGAGAGACCAGTCAGTGAGGTTGAGATGGGTAGATTTATTCCCTAAATCAGTCCAACTCTCTTCATCATTAGAAACTGCATCCTTGCAACTTGATAGAGGAAGAAATTGCTCTTATTAGCGACCGACATAATCTTGTAACTGGCGAGAAAGCATGTATGCAGGTGCATATAACTCGAGTAATGATTTAAGGTGAACTAAAATTTTGTAGCGAATTAGTTGTTTGACATCTGATGGGATAAATCAACATAAAGACATGGAAATTGTTGTACAGTTCGTATAATATACAAGAAATGTAATATGTGACATATTTTGTTTTATTCATGTGCTCCATTTTCATGATTCTTATAGATGTTTTAGTTAATGTCAAGGTAAGGAGAGTTCATGTATTTCACACTAGGACTAGTTCCTAGAATCCCATCAGCACTAATCTTATCTGAGTTTCATGGATACGGGTAGGACGCTGGTGCGGTTACGGGTACGGGACACAACAAATTTGTAAAAGGTAGGGTATAGAAGTACAGCTGAAATGCATGAGCAGAAATCATAACTATGAGCTACATATGCAAATGACCATTTTCAATCGTAGTTCTTAACTGAATATTGGTTGAAACGACCCAACCATCGTCCAACAAATTTCAAAACTGGATGTGTAGGATATATGTCCAAGAAGTGTATGACGAGTGTTTAAGCTAAAACATGTATTGCATAGTTAAGTACACGTCTGAATAAATATATGGATATATTTAAGAAGTGTTCAAGAAGTGCCAGCTATGGACATGTCAGGTACGGGTAAGGGGTGTGTCAGGTACAGTTATGGGATCTGTCGCGTACAGCGAAGGGCTCCATGATAGAAGTATCCACGCTACATATAGATTCTTATAAGTCGTGTGCATGTACTTCAAGTTGGTAACATCTATGTAGGTCGTGATAGACCAAAAATAAAAGCTATATAATTTGAGAAGTTTTGTGATTATAACAGAGAGAGAGAGAGAGGGAGAGAGAGAGAGAGAGAGAGAGAGAGAGATGATGATGATGCTGCTATATTATGGTGGATGTTAGTGACATCTGAAGAAACTCAATACAGATGATGCCATATTTACTTACAAATATTTCTCTATCTGCCACTTCATCATATGTTTATCCAAAGTCAAAATAACCGTGTACAATCTCTCTTCCTAAAGTTTTACCAATCAAAATCAAATTTATGCTGGAAACAGCATGTAAATAACCAATCACACAGTACACCACTATATAATTAGCTCCACTGAATAATACTCAGAACCACATCAAAAAAGCTAAAACTCCTAGAA
The DNA here is from genome assembly GCF_001876935.1 of Asparagus officinalis. Lineage (NCBI taxonomy): Eukaryota > Viridiplantae > Streptophyta > Magnoliopsida > Asparagales > Asparagaceae > Asparagus > Asparagus officinalis. The sequence goes on along the minus strand of NC_033798.1, from coordinate 125,189,281 downwards.
TGTATGTGATTTTGTTAGATGTTAAGTACTTCAGTAATAATAACAGGGAAGTGTGAAATGTGGGCTAGATAAACAGAGCAAGAAAACACGCATCAGAATATAAGTGAACTCTTAGAATGCAAATGATGTTGTAAAAACTCAATTTAACATCAAATGATTGTGAATAAGCCCAGCATCCAGAGGACTCAATGGACAACTTAAATCTTGTATGCAAATGCTTTCTATGAATTGATGAAATAACAAAGGCAATGGTTTTAATGCTTAAAATAAAAAAATGAATACCTTTTAAACACCTCCAAAATATCTCCCATCAGCGGACGATTCCGAAAGTCATACTCAAAGCATCCAGAAAGAACATTTTCAACCTGAGGAGGCAATCCACTTGGAATTTGGGGCTTTTCTTGATTTATTACAACCAAGTTATGGATCTCAGTTGGTGACTTACTACGCCACGGTTGATTGCCACTCAACATCTCCAAAATACTGCATCCAAAACCCCAAGAATCTGTCTCAAAAGAAAGGGGACCTCTAGTGTCCGGCTGCCACTGTTCAGGAGCCATGTAGTTCAGGGTTCCGGTTGATTGAACTAAATCGGGGTTCGGCAAAGAAAGCCCAAGTAGCAAGTATGGGATTCCAAAGTCTCCTAGAATTGCTTGATCGTGTTCATCAAGGAGAAAGTTGCTTGGTTTTAGATTGAGGACTAGAATTCCTCTTGAGTGGAGTTCCAATACGCCTTGAGCTATATCAGTACCATATCTAAAGAATAAGGCAGATTAAGTTATATACAAACTTAGCCAGACAACTTATTCAAGAAAGAAAGATTTAGGGTAAGCAAAATTCCCCTATGGTCTGTTTGATTATTAGAAAATCCTCGTAAGGTTTTGAAATTTTACTTTAACCCCTACTCATTTTCAGTTTCTAGTCAAATAATCATCAATTTTCATGACAATAATCATATATATGTTTATATGGGAGTGCTTATAATTGCCATATCACATAGTATTTTAGCTTTTACATCCAAGTTAATTTTGTAGTAACTAAAAGAGTGCTAAAGAAAGTGTCACTTTTAAAGCTTTAGGGGATTTTTTATAATCATACAAACCTTAAGGGAATCTTTGTAACAGAACAGTAATGATAAACTCAAATACCTCAAAACATCAGATAATGAAAGTTTCCCTCCTTTAAGACGAGCCATCTTGTCTCCAACTGATCCCTCATAAAACTTCATAACTATGCATAGCTGAAGACAATAAAGGTAAGTGAACCATATCTTGCACTAGTATTGGTATGCGCCTAATAAAAGATTGAGTAAATTTCACAAAACCCCAATGAACTTTGGGAGGCTTTAGCACAAACCGCCATTAAACTTCATAAATCCTCAAGAACCTCTCTTAACTTTCAAAATTATACTAACCCCCTTGAACTAGATATTTCTTATAAGCAGCTTATTGTGTGGAGTAAAAGGTCTAACTACCCTTACCAGAAAAGTGAGAAGTTATATTTGCCAGCTACAGGTAAGATTCCAAAAATAGTCTCATGCTTCGCACATCCGTCGGTCATGGTATTTAAGTGAGACAAGTTGAGGAGGTTTCTATGATTTATATAGTTCAGAGGGGTTTTGTGAAATTCACCCTAAACGATACCACGTAGAAGCAAAAAACTTACCCTTCCATTCTGAATTGAAATACCATGCAGAAAGCAGACATTTTCTGAACCCGGGCACTTGGAAAACATTTCATCAAACTTGGCAAGAAAAGCCTGAATCTGATCATCTTTAACAGGGTATATCATTTTGACAGCAACTTCATGAAATCGTTCATAATCATCAGTACGATGATAATGAGTCGCAAGCCAAACATCACCAAAAGGGCCTCTTCCTATACGATGTGAAAGCTTTAGTGCACTGGGATCAATCCATGGGGTAATCCGGTTTGGTTTATAGATAACAGATTTTAGATCATCTAGGTCTTCCTCAAACAAGAGGAATTCAAATGCGTCAGTTAATCCAGAGTGAGAAGCTTTTCCATCCATTGCTCTGCTAGAAAAAGAGGCAAGATTAAAATTCTACATTCAGAAAGAGGAACCATCAATAAAATGAACCAGTAGAAACTGATCAAGCAATCTGCGTGTAATCTAAGAAGTTGACATGAAGTAACAAGTTATAAGAAAACTTCATTTTGCACTACATCTATTACTTGTTTCTTTGGAGGTAGCCGCATTATTAATTTAGGATAAAGGAAGGTTATTAGCTAAAGTCCAACACAGTCAGATATCTCTAATTCTCCATAGTTGAGATATCTCCGTGTCAGCCAAATATATGCATGTGCAGAAAGCCATTTCTTCTGCTTTACTCTGTATATTTTAGGCTATATGGGCCTTCAGATTGAGTGTTCTGTAAAGAAAGAATAAAACAGTTGAAGATTCTTTAGTCTATCCAGGATTCTTGTATTTAGGGGATCTCAACGCCAGGCTATCGCTCAGGGGTTCCAGCGAACAGGAATTAGGATTACCAAATGTTGCTGCAACAGCAAGTTTTAAATAGAGTATTTAACCAAGACGCATGCAGTAGGAAAGTATAGAATTGAGAAATATTGCAGTACAGAGAAGAACAGCCATAGAATAACGCAGCAACTTGGCATCCAAACTCCTTTTTTCCCCCTTGAAATCTTCTACAGTCATTAGTTTTCTCTTTTTGTTTAGTGTTCAGTGGCAATTATCCAATCACTTTTACTAACTCAAGCCCACCTATAACAATTTCTGCCAGACTCTCAACATTAAGTCACATTTGGAGATCCACCTCATCAATGTACTCTCCTACTTCCAGAATTTCATAAACCATTGAAATAAAAACCTTGATCCCTGCCCGTGCGAGAAGTACTGCTCGCTAGCGCATCCAAAAAAAAAAGTATATTCATGGTTCGAAAGTACTCTCGAGATTTTCAATGATAACCAATTCCATGTACAATTTTTGATAAACTCATTAAGAGAAAACATGGAATGAAACCTAAGTGATCCAGAAACTTTACAGAAGAAATTGTTTGTTCCAATGTACTTCAGCATTCCAATGTACAGCATAAAGTTAAAAAAGCAATTCAACAATCCATAGTCTCATGACCTAGGGCAAATAATAGGAATATGATCCCTTACAACTTTCTTCCCTGAGATAATTATAAGACAGATGTTTTAATATCACATGCTTCACGGAGTATTAAAGCTTGTGATACAAGCACAGTACCCCTTACCAAAACCATGTCTGTCACAACCAGAATCAAACTACCACGATATCATAGGCAACAACAATTTAGAACTAATATTAATAGAACCAATATGAAACTTATCAACATCATCTACCACATCCCAGAACCAAAACTAATCATATTAACAACAAACCTCATCTCCAATATGAAACTTATCAACATCATCTACCACATCCATCTCCAATATGAAACTTACCAACATCATCTACCACATCCCAGAACCAAAACTAATCATATTAACAACAAACCTCATCTCTCCCTACTTAATGAACCCAGGATCACATAATAAATATAAATTTATCACAATATCTCAAATTTCCAATTCTGTCCATCACCTCCAAATGAAAATGAAATCAAACATATAAATTTATCACAATATCTCAAATTTCCAATTCTGTCCATCACCTCCAAATGAAAATGAAATCAAACTTCATCCACATAAAAAGAAGTTCTCCAATTCTGTCCATCACCTCCAAATGAAAATGAAATCAAACTTCATCCACATAAAAAGAAGTTCCCATACCAAATTAATACAGAACCCATCTCAACCTATGAAATTCCTCACTCAATATAACATTTTCTAGATTAAAACAATCAAAATCCAACCCATATTTACAACATGCAAGGCTGGCACAAAATTAAAAAAAAAAATCAAATAAGAACTTACCCAATTGAGCAAACATCAGCATGAGCTCAAAAAAACACAAAATTTGGATCATGGGTAGTCACAAATTATCAAAATTATCGCAGATGAATGAAGAAAAAGAAGAAAAGAGCAGAACTTGCTCACCTGAAAACGATTCCAAAATCAAAACCAAAGAAAAAGAGATGTCGACTGGTTGATGTGATTAGAGATATTTACAAAGTTAATATTAGAATGAAGAATAATAGGGAAAGAGAGATGGGAGAGGATTTGGAAGAGGAACGGTGGGTTATTTTTATTTCATTTTTGGTCTATTTCGGGCGAAAAGTAACGCAGATGTTACAGGGTTGTGTGTGCAGACTCAGTGCCGTTATCTATACTCTACTATTAGGTCTTGTTTGGATTGATTTTTTAGAGCTGTAAACAAATGTTAGTTTTTTAATAGCTTTTCCCCTAAATCGTTTTTTAAAGAGGCGATTTTGAAAGAAAGATGTCAAAAAGCTAACATTTTTGTAGCTTTCCCCCTACTTTCTCTCACCAAAAACAGGAACCAAACACCCCCTTATTGTTATTGTTACTATTACATCATTATTACTATTACTAAGTTTTTTGGCTCACGTTATTGTTACTATTACATCATTATTACTATTACTAAGTTTTTTGGCTTCCCGTGAGGCATCTCCAGATCTTGATGGGAATAAATTTCCAGTTGGGCTTCACGGCTGGGGCTCGCCTACGGGTGGGCACTGTGCTGGATGGGCCCAAAAGCCCGCTTGCCCGGCTCGCTATTGAGCTTGACTTGACCC